>NC_070600.1:23588274-23655238 GCF_027409825.1 Scomber japonicus | reverse complement strand
ATCCACAAATTAGTCTCAAACATACTAACCCGTAAAGTTGAATCAACACCTCTTTAAAACTGTTGAAAGAGTTTTTAGGGGTTGAACCGGTGCAGGGGAAGAAAAAAAAAGAAAAAGAAAAAAAGAAAGAAAAAAAAAAAAAGAAGAAGTTGTACTTTAAATTAAGAGAACTAATTAAACATCATATCCAAATAACGAGAGGAAAGTGCTCCGAATCCCGAGAGGCATGCAGATTAATTAAGGTGAAGCTCTTTGTATCTGTTTTTCTCTCTCTCTCTCTCTCTCTCTCTCTCTCTCTCTCTCTCTCTCTCTCTCTCTCTCTCTCTCTCTCTCTCTCTCTCTCTCTCTCTCTCTCTCTCTCTCTCTCTCTCTCTCTCTCTCTCTCTCTCTCTCTCTCTCTCTCTCTCTCTCTCCCCTTCGGTCTCGGTCTCTCTCTCTCTCTTCCTCTCTCTCTCTCTCTCTCCTTCGGTCTCTCTCTCTCTGTCTCTATCTCTCTCTCTCCCCTTCGGTCTCTCTCTCTCTCTCTCTCTCCTTCGGTCTCTCTCTCTCTCTCTCTCTCTCTCTCTCTCCCCTTCGGTCTCTCTCTCTCTCCCCTTCTGTATCTCTCTCTCTCTCCCCTTCTGTATCTCTCTCTCTCTCTCTGTCTCCCCCTCTCTCTCTCTCCTTCTCTGTCTCTCTCTCTCCCCTTCTGTCTCTCTCTCTCTCTCTCTCTCTCTCCCCTTCTGTCTCTCTCTCTCTCGCTCCTTCTCTGTCTCTCTCTCTCTCTCTCTCTCTCCCGCTCTCTCCATCTTTCTTTCTTTCTTTCTTCCTTCCTTTCTTTCTCTCTCTCTCTCGTTCTGTGTGTGTGTTAATTAGCTCTGAAGTTAATCCAGCAGCAGCGAGGAAGGAACAACGCCTCGGAGAACGTGGAAAGCTGAAGGATCGAATCCCAGCAAGCGGGAAAAGAGAGCGGGGAGCGTGAGAGCGTCTAACACTTGACAATAAGGCCGTTACAGGAAGCCAAAAAAAAAAAAAAAATCAGAGGAAACAAAGCAGGGTTTTATTTCCTTTTAACATAATATGGTTTCTTTATCAGAAGCAGAAACAAAAAGCCAACCCTCTTTAATCTCCACCATGTTGAACGCTAACGAGATCTTTATTTTAAAAACAGTAATTAGCACATTTTTTTTCTATGTCAACAACCTTCAACGCTCCGGCGGAAGGAAAGAAGTAAGGAGGAAAAGAGGAAGGAAGTAAGGACAGAAGGGAGGAGGGAGGGAAGGAAGAAAAGAGGAAGGAAGGAAGGGAGTAAGGAGGGAGGGAGGAAAGGAGGAAGGAAGGAAAGAAAAGAGTATGGATGAAAAGAGGAAGGAAGTAAGGAGGGAGGGAAGAAAAGAGGAAGGAAAGAAAGGAGTAAGGAGGGAGGGAGGAAAGGAGGAAGGAAGGAAAGGAGTAAGGAGGGAGGAAAGGAGGACGGAAGGAAGGAAAGGAGTAAGGACGAAAAGAGGAAGGAATTTAGGAGAGAAGGCAGGAAGTAAAGACAGGAGTAAGGAGGGAGGGAGGAAAGGAGGAAGGAAGGAAGGAGGGAGCAAAGACAGAGGGGAAGAAGGAAGGAAAGAAAAGAGGAAGGAAGGAAGGAGAGAAGGAAGGAAAGAAGCAAGGAGGAAAAGAGGAAGGAAGTAAGGAGAGAAGGCAGGGAGGAAGGAAGGAGGGAGGGAAGGAAGGAAGGAAGGAAGGAAAGGAGTAAGGACGAAAAGAGGAAGGAATTTAGGAGAGAAGGCAGGAAGTAAAGACAGGAGTAAGGAGGGAGGGAGGAAAGGAGGAAGGAAGGAAGGAAGGAAGGAAGGAAGGAGGGAGGGAGCAAAGACAGAGGGGAAGAAGGAAGGAAAGAAAAGAGGAAGGAAGGAAGGAGAGAAGGAAGGAAAGAAGCAAGGAGGAAAAGAGGAAGGAAGTAAGGAGAGAAGGCAGGGAGGAAGGAAGGAGGGAGGGAAGGAGGACGGAAGGAAGGAAAGGAGTAAGGAGGAAAAGAGGAAGGAAGTAAGGACAGAAGGGAGGAGGGAGGGAGGGAAGAAAAGAGGAAGGAAGGAAGGGAGTAAGGAGGGAGGGAGGAAAGGAGGAAGGAAGGAAAGAAAAGAGTAAGGATGAAAAGAGGAAGGAAGTAAGGAGGGAGGGAAGAAAAGAGGAAGGAAAGAAAGGAGTAAGGAGGGAGGAAAGGAGGACGGAAGGAAGGAAAGGAGTAAGGACGAAAAGAGGAAGGAATTTAGGAGAGAAGGCAGGAAGTAAAGAAAGGAGTAAGGAGGGAGGGAGGAAAGGAGGAAGGAAGGAAGGAAGGAAGGAGGGAGCAAAGACAGAGGGGAAGAAGGAAGGAAAGAAAAGAGGAAGGAAGGAAGGAGAGAAGGAAGGAAAGAAGCAAGGAGGAAAAGAGGAAAGAAGTAAGGAGAGAAGGCAGGGAGGAAGGAAGGAGGGAGGGAAGGAAGGAAGGAAGGAAGGAATCTCCGTCATGTTGAACGCTAACGAGATCTTTATTTAAAAGCAGTAATTAGCACATTTTTTTTCTATGTCAACAACCTTCAACGCTCCGGCGGAAGGAAAGAAGTAAGGAGGAAAAGAGGAAGGAAGTAAGGACAGAAGGGAAGAGGGAGGGAGGGAAGAAAAGAGGGAGGAAGGAAGGAAGGGAGTAAGGAGGGAGGGAGGAAAGGAGGAAGGAAGGAAAGAAAAGAGTAAGGATGAAAAGAGGAAGGAAAGAAAGGAGTAAGGAGGGAGGGAGGAAAGGAGGAAAAGAGCAAGGACGAAAATAGGAAGGAATTTAGGAGAGAAGGCAGGAAGTAAAGACAGGAGTAAGGAGGGAGGGAGGAAAGGAGGAAGGAAGGAAGGAAGGAAGGAAGGAAGGAGGGAGCAAAGACAGAGGGGAAGAAGGAAGGAAAGAAAAGAGGAAGGAAGGAAGGAGAGAAGGAAGGAAAGAAGCAAGGAGGAAAAGAGGAAGGAAGTAAGGACAGAAGGGAGGAGGGAGGGAGGGAAGAAAAGAGGAAGGAAGGAAGGGAGTAAGGAGGGAGGGAGGAAAGGAGGAAGGAAGGAAAGAAAAGAGTAAGGATGAAAAGAGGAAGGAAGTAAGGAGGGAGGGAAGAAAAGAGGAAGGAAAGAAAGGAGTAAGGAGGGAGGAAAGGAGGACGGAAGGAAGGAAAGGAGTAAGGACGAAAAGAGGAAGGAATTTAGGAGAGAAGGCAGGAAGTAAAGACAGGAGTAAGGAGGGAGGGAGGAAGGAAGGAAGGAGGGAGCAAAGACAGAGGGGAAGATGGAAGGAAAGAAAAGAGGAAGGAAGGAAGGAGAGAAGGAAGGAAAGAAGCAAGGAGGAAAAGAGGAAGGAAGTAAGGAGAGAAGGCAGGGAGGAAGGAAGGAGAGAGGGAAGGAGGACGGAAGGAAGGAAGGGAGTAAGGACGAAAAGAGGAAGGAATTTAGGAGAGAAGGCAGGAAGTAAAGAAAGGAGTAAGGAGGGAGGGAGGAAAGGAGGAAGGAAGGAAGGAAGGAAGGAAGGAAGAAGGGAGCAAAGACAGAGGGCAAGAAGGAAGGAAAGAAAAGAGGAAGGAGGGAAGGAGAGAAGGAAGGAAAGAAGCAAGGAGGAAAAGAGGAAGGAAGTAAGGAGAGAAGGCAGGGAGGAAGGAAGGAGGGAGGGAAGGAAGGAAGGAAGGAATCTCCGCCATGTTGAATTAAAAGCAGTAATTAGCACATTTTTTTTCTATGTCGACAACCTTCAACGCTCCGGCCTGAACTCTCCGTCTCATCCAGCAGTCGACATCATTTCACCTCATTGATGTGCAAATGTATGCGTCGTAATGTTTCGACATGTAATGAGATCATGGAGCGTGCTGAGAGGCAGCTGGCCCCGTCGTTACAGATCGTGAGATACAGGTGGGGGGGGGGGGGGCTGCATTTATTGAGCATTCAGCTTAACCCTCCTGTTGTCCTCAGGTCAAGGAAGGACAGAAGGAAGGACAGGAGGAAGGAAGGAAAGAAGTAAGGAGGAAAAGAGGAAGGAAGGAAGGAAGGGAGTAAGGACGAAAAGAAGAAGGAAAGAAAGGAGTAAGGAGGGAGGGAGGAAGGGAGGAAAGAAGTAAGGAGGAAAAGAGGAAGGAAGTAAGGAGAGAAGGAAGGGAGAAAGGAAGGAAGGAGGGAGGAAGGGAGAAAGGAAGGAAGGAAGGGAGTAAGGACGAAAAGAAGAAGGAAAGAAAGGAGTAAGGAGGGAGGGAGGAAGGGAGGAAAGAAGTAAGGAGGAAAAGAGGAAGGAAGTAAGGAGAGAAGGAAGGGAGAAAGGAAGGAAGGAGGGAGGGAGGGAAGAAAAGAGGAAGGAAGGGAGTAAGGACGAAAAGAGGAAGGAAAGAAAGGAGTAAGGAGGGAGGGAGGAAATGAGGAAGGAAGGAAGGAAGGAGGAAAAGAGGAAGGAAGTAAGGAGAGAAGGAAGGAAGGGAGGAAGGAAGGAGGAAAAGAGGAAGGAAGTAAGGAGAGGAGGAAGGAAGGAAGGAAGGAAGGAGGGAGGGAGGAAAGGAGGAAGGAAGGAAGGAAAGGAGCAAGGACGAAAAGAGGAAGGAATTTAGTCAGAGAAAAGTTTCGTCTCCAAGCAGGAATGTTTTTCAATTCAATCTTTATTTCAGACCCGAGGATTTAAGGTTCAGGGTTGGGGGCATTTCTCCATGAGCTTTCTGACCCCTTTGGTCACTACAATAGAAGAAGGAGAAAGGCCGTAACACATCTCTTTGAGCACAGGGAGGACCAGACAGTGCTCATCATTGAGAGGGGAGTAATGAAGATTGGGTCGACGATCGTGAGAACCGAGACAAACAGATTCGACACACCTCTAGGTGCACACAGGTGATTGGATAATACCAAGCTCCAACCAATCATTTTATTAGTTTTGAGATCGTTTGGCCCCTAAATCTTAATCACAATCAAATTTCTATTAATTGAGCAGCTTTAGATACAGGTGACATCACTACAGGAGGAGCAACAGACCAACACCTTTAACCTTTCAAACCAGGAGCTGAAAATACACCTGATGTAGTTAGAGTGGCTACAACGAAAACTGCTTTTGTTAGACGTTATATTCTCCTACAAATCATTTGGATAAACTATATTATTATCATTTTTAAAGGCATTGCAATATTAGTTCAAATACCCTACTTTCCTACAAGGTTGGGTATAAGTACTCCATTCCTTTAAGGCAGAGGTGTCAAACTCATTTTCATTCAAGGGCCACATACAGACCAATTTGATCTCATGTGGGCAGGATCATTAAAAAGATGGAAGGAAAGAAGGAAGGAAATAAGAAGGGAAGGAAGGAAAGATAGGCAAAAGGAAGGAGGGAAGAAAGGTAGGAAGGACAGAAGGAAGAAAGGGAGGAAGGACAGATGGAAGGAAGGAAGGAAGGAAGGAAGAAAGGAAGGAAGGAAGGAAGAAAGGTAGGAAGGACAGATGGATGGAAGGACAGAAAGAAGAAAGGAAGGAAGGAAGGAAGGAAGGGAGGGAGGAAGGACAGAATGAAGAAAGGGAGGAAGGATAGATGGAGGGAAGGACAGAAGGAAGGAAGGACAGAAGGAAGAAATGGAGGAAGGACAGATGGAAGGAAGGACAGAAGGAAGAAAGGGAGGAAGGAAGGACATAAGGAAAAAAGGGACGAAGGACAGGTGGAAGGAAGAAGGGAAGGAAGGAACAAAGACAGGATAAAAGGAAGGTAGGAAGGGCAGATGAAAGGAAGGAAGGAACCAAGAAAGGAAAATAGGAAGGTAAGAAGGACAGATGGAAGCAAGAAAAAGAACACAGGAGGGAAAGTGGGCCGGAGTGCACCCCTCGGCGGGCCGGTTCTGGCCCACGGGCCGCATGTTTGACACCCCTGCTTTAAGGTATCGACTGTAAGGCTGCTCAATTAATCAAATTTTTTTTTTTTGGCCCAGCCCTACTGAGGTGGTGCAGCAGATTTGGAACCAGTTCGGGAGAGTGGAAATGAACCAGTTCACCAGTCAAAACACCCCCCGCCCCATTTGCCCACTCTGGTCCTCCCTGCCACAAGACCATCCAACACACAACGTCACGGCCAAGTGTTACGCCTTTCCTCCTCATCGTGAGAAGAATGAGACAAACGTGACTGTTTATTATCCTGATAGCTCTGGACCGTCATCAGGCCCCATAGTACACAGACATGACCAGAGCTGGTATCAGTACTCTACACCTTTAACCCTCCTGTTATGCTCCTGGGTCAAATTGACCCATCTGTTTTGACTCTTCCTTCCTTCCTTCCTTCCTTCCTTTCCTTCCTTCCTTCCTTCCTTTCCTTCCTTCCTTCCTCCCTTCCTTTCTTCCTCCTTTCCTTCCTTCCTTCCTACCTTCCTTCCTTCCTCCCTTCTTCCTTCTTCTTTCCTTCCTTCCCTCCTCCCTTCCTTCCTTCCTTCCTTCCTCCTTTCCTTCCTTCCTTCCTTCCTCCCTTCTTCCTTCTTCTTTCCTTCCTTCCCTCCTCCCTTCCTCCCTCCTTTCCTTCCTTCCTACTTCTCTCCCTCCTTTTTCTTCCTTATTCCTTCCTTCCTTCCTTCCTTCCTTCCTACTCAAGCACAACAGGAGGGTTAAAGGTATCGACCGAAATAAATCAGTACTAAGCGGTATGGAAACATCTCCCATCAAACGAAACCTGCAATCGATCCTTTTTGCACCCAGAGCTAGAAAATATGACTATTTCTAAGGACTTGCTCACAGCCAATCAACACAAGCATTCTTCTATTTAATGTGACATGTGATTGGCCCACTGCCACAGCAGCTACGACCCGTCTGTCGTGGTGAAGTCGTGGTGAATTTGAGTTCGGCAGTTCAGAAGCCAAGATGACACCTATTAGTTTCTAGGGTTGTTTTTAAGTGAACCTGTTACAGACAAGCAACCACATTAAATCAAAGTGAAAAGAGAAACTATGCAGTAAAGTCACACTAAACAAGGTCCGCAGGGTCCGTGTGTGTGTGTGTGTGTGCATGACTTTATTACCTCTCGGGGACCGCTATAAAACACCAGCATTGTCGGAACCATTACTCTTCATAGGGACCAAACCCTGATCCTAATGAGATTAAATGTCATTTCTGAGATCCTAGTTAAGGTTTGGGTTAGACTGTCCACAATAAATGGAAGGTAATGCAATGTCCTAACAATGATAGCTGTACAAACCTGTGTGTGTGTGTGATTTTGTTACCTCTCAGGGACCGCTATAAAACACCAACCTTATCGGGACTTCCTAACCTAATGAGGTCAAACGTCATTTCTGAGGTCCTGGTTAAGGTTTGGGTTAAACTGTCCACAATGAATGGGAGGTAATGCAATGTCCCAACAATGATAGCTGTGGAAACCTGTGTGTGTGTGTGTGTGTGTATGATTTTGTTACCTCTCAGGGACCGCTATAAAACACCAACCTTGTCGGGACTTGTAGTCCTCGTCATGCGGACTAAAACCCAGTCGTAATGAGGTCAAACGTCATTTCTGAGATTGGGTTAAACTGTCCACAATGAATGGGAGGTAATGCAATGTCCTAACAATGATAGCTGTGCAAACCTGTGTGTGTGTGTGTGTGTGTGTGTGTGTGTGTGTGTGTGTGTGTGATTTTGTTACCTCTCAGGGACCGCTATAAAACACCAACCTTATCGGGACTTCCTAACCTAATGAGGTCAAACGTCATTTCTGAGGTCCTGGTTAAGGTTTGGGTTAGACTGTCCACAATGATTGGGAGGTAATGCAACGTCCCAACAAGGATAGCTGTGCAAACCCGAGTGTGTGTGTGTGTGCCTTTGTTACCTCTCAGCTATAAAACGCCAACCTTGTCGGGAATTGTAGTCCTTGTCATGGGGACTAAAACCCAGTCCTAATGAGGTCAAACGTCATTTCTGAGTTTGGGTTAAACTGTCCACAATGAATGGGAGGTCACGCAATGTCCCAACAATGATAGCTGTGCAAACCTGTGTGTGTGTGTGTGTGTGATTTTGTTACCTCTCAGGGACCGCTATAAAACACCAACCTTATCGGGACTTCCTAACCTAATGAGGTCAAACATCATTTCTGAGTTTGGGTTAAACTGTCCACAATGAATGGAAGGTAATTCAATGTCCCAACAATGATAGCTGTGCAAACCTGTGTGTCTCCGGGTCAGCCAGTCAACCAACGTTAAAATGCCTTCATATAGAATCACACGCTGGGCTAAACACGCACACACACACACAAGCGCTGAGCTAAGCTGGTAGCTTGGAGAAATGTCTCTTGGCATCTCTGAAACACACACAAACACACAGTTGGAGTATTCCTCTTATTTCTTACAGAGAAATAATAAAGTCTGGCGTTAGTTACACTCACACATGAACTTTAACAGAGCATTGGTGCATTTCTGAGCTTTTTTCTTGCATCAACATAAAGAAAAATAATATCTTCATTAATATTTAGGGTTTTTTTTTTTTTTTTTAAAACTGATTTTGACTCCAGTTAATCTCCCGGTCCATTCAGAAACATCTGAGGCAACAAGGCCGAAACACCAAAGTGAATCCTTTATCATCTGCTCGCAGCTCGGAGCGCTCGCTCACAGTTTAATCAGTGTAAACAGTTTAGTGGGAGAGGAGTTCAAGTCCTGCTGGTGATTTCTCTGGAGGGACGACAGATGTAAACTAAAGTTCACCCCACAAAAAAATAATAAACCTAAAATTACTTCTGAAGGTTGTTTCAGTTCAGGAGACGTTTGAGCGTAATCTCAGCAGTAAATAAAACAAACTGGGGATGAATTTATGTGTTTTTGTGGAGAGGAACACTTCAGCAATACAGAAATAATAATGTGTCAACACAGATAGAAATAAAATATAGTAAAAATATAGTGAAATCAGAGTCAGCATAAACACACACAGAGGTTTTCATCTGTGTAAAAGACAATTTGGGACATTTTTTGCCTCTCAGATGGCGACTTATCGGCTGCTTGAGGATTTCCAACATCATTAAAAAAAACAGACGAACAAGACGAAACATGTTGAGGAGAGAAGTCCCTGAAGACCGGGGAGAGAAATATCCAATCAGAGAGCTTTAATTTAACAGAGCTACAATGATTACTTCATTAGCTGCCAGACATTTTGATGATCAAGTAATTATTTTGAGTCATTTGTAAAGATTTTAAGCTTTTCTGCATCATACACAACATTAAACTAAATATTTTGGGGTTTTACACGGTTGATGGACATTTTTTTCACCTTTTTTTTACATTTTATAGATAAAGATTCCTCAGCAGATAAATAACTAATGAAAATAATCATTGGTTTCAGCCTTAAAGTTAAAACTAACAACTTCATGCACCTAATTTATAACCATAAATGACTATTTTGCAATCAATTTACTGTGGAAACCTGTTTACGGTCATGATGGTTATTAATCAATTGATCGATTATTAATGTTCATTGGTAGAATACACATACAAGAGTCAGAACAATTAGTCAATTCATTGATTAATCAATCCACTGAGGGGATAAAATCTGCTACAATTTTGACAATTTTCTGGTTTTGTTAATCCTTCTTTAAAATGAATATCTTTGAGACATGTGAGGATGTCATCTTAGATTTCAGGAAACAGCAATCAACATTTTCTGACATTTATCCACCAAACAATGAAATGATTAATGGAGAAAATAATCATTAGTTGCAGCTTAGTTCAGTCAATAGCCTAAATTCAGCTATTTTATTCAATTAACTTCAGGATTTTGGTTCAACAGTTGCTGACTGAATCAACAATATCAAAGACTCCTGGGGCTGATGGGTAATGTAGTATTAAAGGAGATTCTGTGTGTTTTATCACATGTAGACTTCGAACAACACCTGTAAAGATGTAACGGTACACTACAGAGATGATGACAGCTTTAGCTTCATGTTTACTCACTTTGCACTGAAGTTGAGAGGTTGTGATATGTTGCACATCAAGCTAGTGAAGCGACAAAGCTGCGTTTTCTGCACATACACAGAACTACTGATCACTGTTAATAATCTTTGGAGGCGTTTCTAAACAAACTAACATGACGAAACTCTTCATAATAAGGGAAGGTATCAGCCAGTGCAGCGGTGTGACTCACTGACATTCATTGTTGGTTTGGATCCAAACACAGGAAATATCAGCCTCATCCTTTATAAGGTTCGGCATACTCTGTCAGCACTGCTTGCTCAATGGTTGAACAGCTTTCAAAATCTTCCTCTTCACCTTCCTGAGGTCATATTAGGCCGTGTCAGAAACTTGTAGCCAACATTCACACCTGCTTCACGCTGTGATTGGCCAATAACTATGAGCGTCTTCCAGCGCAGACTGTGTGAAATCATGCAGCGTTACCTCAGTGCACAATCATCACATCTCTCCTCATTTTGACACACGACTTTTTCACTCTGCCTTTTAGTGCAGCAGTTCAGATTAACTATAAACACTTTTGATTTCCAACGACCATAAATATTCACTCTACAGGAATATCTTAGTTCAGCCTCTGTCAGAAACAGGCCGTTTTAGCTCCTGTCTCTTTAAGGCCCCCCCCTCCTCCTCCTAACCCACTCTGTTCTGATTGGTCGGCTTTAGGAAGCTTCTACGTAAACTATCGTAGCAGGACTTCACTTCTTTTTTTCCTTCTTTACTCCAAAATGTTCAACTTCGCAAATCACATTCGTACATGTTGGAGCTGAATCACATCTGAGATATGAGAATGGAAACACCTTAGCAACCGCCTTAGCAACCACGGAACAGAATGGACCACCGTTAGCAATCACGGAACAGCGTGGACAACCCTTAGCAACCACGCAACAGAATGGACCACCATTAGCAACCACGGAACAGAGTGGACAACCCTTAGCAACTACGGTACAGGATGGACAACCCTTAGCAACCACGGAACAGGATGGACAACCCTTAGCAACCACGGAACAGAGTGGACAACCCTAAGCAACCACGGAATAGGATGGACAACCCTTAGCAACCACGGAACAGAGTGGACAACCCTTAGTAACCACGGAACAGAATGGACAACCCTTAGTAACCACGGAACAGAATGGACAACCCTTAGCAACCACCTTAGCAACAAAGGCTACAAAACAGAACAGGAGTTTAAATATGACACGAAAAACACGATAAATCTAATAATGAAAACAGATTTTTATATATAAATATGTATGTAATGAATGGCAGCCAAGGCTTTGGAACAGACAGCTGTTTATGGGCATGTGTGACAAGCCCACAAACAGCTCGTCTGCAAGATAAAAATAAACATTGGAAACAAAGCAGGCAACATTTCTACAAACGTTCACCTCAAGTTTTCTGAACTTTGACCGTGTTTAACAAAGTCAGTAAGTTTTCGAGACACCTTTTAAGAAAAGAACCTGAAACAAAGCGGAGGAGCAGAAAATAACTACAAAAGGGAATTTTGACAGCGTTCCCAAGTTCAGTTAAAAGCTGCTTTTTTTCCCAAGCATGTGAAACAGAACAGAGGATTCAAACCTGGAATTAGTGTTTGTGTGTGTGTGTGTATTGTGTGTGTGTGTGTGTGTGTGTGTGTGTGTGTGTGTGTGTGTGTGTGTGTGTGTGTGTGTCCCACATTGTCAACATTCCTTTCAAACGTCAACACTTCCTCCCTTGTTATTACCCACAAACCACCTGGCCCCCTGTCACCTGGATACCTGACTGTCTGTGTGTGTGTGTGTGTGTGTGTGTATGTGTGTGTCTGTGTGTGTGTTAGGTCTTGTATTATAGATGAAGGTCGTTAGTGAAGCATTGCTCAGTTACAGCACACACACACACGCACACACACACACACACACACAAACACTCTCAGGGCTACTTCAAGTGTCATAATCTGTTGATAAGCTCTTCTCTCGCTCTTCCAGCCAGACAATAAAACAAACACCCCCCTCCTCTCTCTCTTTCTTTCCTTCCTCAGTGTGTCTCAGTGGGACTCACTCACTCAGTAGGTGTGTGTTGTACTTGCTGGTGTAGTAGTAAACGTCTTCGTAGCCTTCCTGGTAGTCATCATCCGCCCGGTACCTCCTCCCTCGCCTCCTCCTGCTCAGCAGGCGCAGCAGGGCCAGGAAGCGCTCCATCACCCCCACCACCACCACCAGCACCAAGTCCAAAACTGAGCCGGGGCCGAACTGAGCTACGAGCTAACAGCAGGAGGCTAATAACGACGAACGGAGAGCGTCATTCCCCACAGAGAGAAAGAGAGAGAGAGATCAGATTTCCTCAGATCAGGTTTCCTCCTCCTCTTCTTCGCTAGCTTGTTTGCTTGCTGCTGCTGCACACACACATGCACTCACACACACAGGTGCACACACTTCTGGATATCACACACACATGTACACATGCATGCACACACACTCTTTGTATTCTCTCGTCTATCTGCAGCCTCGCTCTCCTCCTCTGTTCTTTTCAGGCTGTGTTGGTGCATCTAGACCGGGCTCAGCCAATCGCAGGGCTCGCAGCACACACACACACACACACACACACACACACACACACTTGCTCATTCGCTGCTCTCGCCCTCTAACACACCACTCCTCCTGTGTGTGTGTGAACGTGCACTTGAAGAGTCAGCATAGAGGATACGAGCTTCTCCTCTCATTGTTCTTTCCTTTTGTTGCATCCTCTGATTTCTCCTTCTTTCTTTTGTTTTGCTGCTTCCTCTCTCTCTCTCTCTCTCTCTCTCTCTCTCTCTCTCTATTCCAATTTTCAGTTTCCTCTCCTCCTGTCCTCCTTCATCCTCCTTCCTCCTCCTCCTCTTCACACATACACACACACTTCGTTCCAGTAAAGGGGGGGAAGGGAGAGCTCTTCAGGCGTGGAATCTGTGTGTGCGTGAATTCCAGAGAGCGGTCTGTAATTGAAGACTGAGAGGAGAAGGAAGGAAGAAATGAAGGAGGAGAGGAGGATAGAGAGGAGAAGGAGTAGAGAGGAAACTAGGTGAGCAGGATGGAAAGAAAGGAAAGGAGATGGAGGAAGAGAAGAGGAAAGGAAACAAGGAAAGGAGATGAAACTAGCACAGGTGGAGGACAAGAGAGGAGAAGAAAAGGAGATGAAACTAGAAGAAGAGGAGGAGAAGAGATGAAACTAGAGGAGAGGATGAGAGGGAAATAAAGTAAAGGAGGATAAGAAGAGGAGAAAAAAAAGGAACTATGTGAGCAGGATGGAAGAAAACAAGAGGAAAAGGAAGGAAACCAGGAGGAGAGAAGAGGAGAGGAGGAGAAAAAACTAGGTGAGCAAGATGAAAAGAAAGGAAAGGAGGCGAGGAATGAGAACAGGAAAGGAAGGAAGGAGAGGAGAGGAGGATGAAAGAAATGAAGAGGAAAGAGAAGGAAAGGAGAGGTGAGTAAACTAGGAGAAGAGATTAATCTAGCAGAGGAGAGGAGAGGAGGAGAAACTAGGTTAGGAGAGAAGAGGAGAGGAGGGGAAACAAAAAGGAGATTAAACCAGGATGAGCGGAGAAGAAAAGAGGAGAGGAGAGGAGATGGATCTAGGATAAGAGCGGAGAGAGAGAGAGAGAGAGAGAGAGAGAGAGAGAGAGAGAGAGAGAGAGAGAGAGAGAGAGAGAGAGGGAGAGAGAGAGAGAGAGAGAGAGAGGGAGAGAGAGAAAACTAGGTGAGGAGCGGAAAGGACAAAAGACGAGAGAAGAGGAAATGGGGGAATGAGATAAAAGAAACTATAGAAGGAGAGGAAACTGATTTGATAAGAGGAGGAGATGAAAGAAAAAAGGGAAAGAGGAGAGGAGGAGAAACAAGGAAGGAGACCAGGGTTCGATCCTCGTCCTTACTTCCTGTTTTCATCGTGATCGTGGACTTAGTCGTATTGTTTTCGGGGAACGGGGGACTCCTCTCTGCTGGGTAACGAAAGCATGAGCGGTCTTGTCCTTCCATCGTCCCGTCCATCAGTGTCTCCTCTTCCCGTACTTCCAAATCCTGCCACACTTCCATCCTCGTTAAATCGACGTTCATGGTCCTGCTTGGCGACGAAGCTTTTCTCTGACCCTGATCCGATCCACCTTTCCAACCAGGGTCGTCAAGGAGGTTCTTCTTCTGATCGATTTTGTGTCTGAAAGGGTTAACGGTCGGCGCTTGGTCGATTATCCAATCACCTGCGTGTACCTAGAGGTGTGTCGAATCTGTGTGTCTCACATTTCTCTTGGTTCTCACGATCGTCAACCCAATCTTCATTACTCCCCTCTCAATGATGAGCACTGTCTGGTCCTCCCTGTCCTTAAAGAGATGTGTTACGGCCTTTTTCCTTCTTCTATTGTAGTGACCACAAGGGGCAAGAAAGCTCATGGAGAAATGCCCCCAACCCTGAACCCTAAATCCTCGTGGTCTGGAATATCGATGGAATTGAAAAACATTCCTGCTTGGCGACAAAACTTTTCTGACCCTGATCCGACCCAACCAGGGTCGCCACCAAAGTTCTTAACTCTGGTTGGAGCTCGGTCAAAAAGGGGTATTATCCAATCACCTGTGTGTACCTAGAGGTGTGTCGAATCTGTTTGTCTCGGTTCTCACGATCGTCAACCCAATCTTCATTACTCCCCTCTCAATGATGAGCACTGTCTGGTCCTTTCTGTCCTTAAAGAGGTGTGTTACGGCCTTTCTCCTTCTTCTATTGTAGTGACCAAAAAAGGGGCAAGAAAGCTCATGGAGAAATGCCCCGAACCCTGAACCCTAAATCCTCGGGTTCCCAAAGGCTCCACCTGCATCACGACTCAGTTCGGCCCATGTTCCTTCCTCGACCGGAAGAAAGGAGGCAAGGAAGGAAAGAAGGAAGGAGGGAGGAAGGACAGACAGAAGGAAGGAAAGAAGGAATCAATTTGACCCGGGAGGACGACAGCAGACCCCTCAGATCCTCCCAGCTCAGCGTGTTCAGGCCCCGTTCATAGAGAGAGGGAGAAGCTGGCGGCCTTTTCAGTAGCGGCCCCTCAGGCCATTAAACAGTCTGAGAGTGTTGATACTTCTAAGATGCATTTAAAGACTCTCTTTTTATTCTTCGGTTTTATTAGTTATCTGATTTCTTTGGAATTTAAATGTGTGCTTTAATTTTGTATTTTTCCTTTTCTTTTCCTTTTATGTGCATATATACTGTATGTCTGCAGAAGAAGGACAGAAGGAAAGAAGGTAGGAAGGAAGGACAGAAGGAAGGAAAGGAGGTAGGAAGGGAGAAAGAAGGAAGGGAGGAAGGAAAGAAGGTAGGAAGGAAGGAAGGAAGGGAGAAAGAAGGAAGGAAAGGAAGAAGGAAGGAAGGAAGGAGGGAGGAAGGAAAGGAAGGAGGGAAGGAAAGAAGGACAGAAGGAAGGAAGGAAGGAAGGAAGGAGGGAGGGAGGAAAGAAGGAAGGGAGGAAGGAAAGGAAGGAAAGGAGGACAGAAGGAAGGGAGGAAGGAAAGAAGGCAGGAAGGCAGGAAGGAAGGAAGGAAGGAGGGAAGGTAGAAAGGAAGGAAGGAAGGAAAGAAGGAAGGGAGGAAGGAAAGAAGTTAGGAAGGAAGGAAGGACAGAAGGAAGGGAGGAAGGAAGGAAGGAAAGAAGGACAGAAGGAGGGAAGGAAGGAAGGAACAGTCAAAACAGACGAGGTCAATTTGACCCGGGAGGACGACTATTCTTTTCCTTTTATGTGCATAGTGTGACGTCCCTCTCTCTCCCTTTTCCCTCGGGCTTCTTGGCTCAGGAGCCAGTGGGCGGGACTAACGAGGACGTCAGGGAAACTACCCACACCTGTGTAGTTTAGGCCTCAGCATGTTTAGCTAGCTGCTTTGTAATTACTCGCTCTTCTCTTCTCTTCTCTTCTCTTCTCTTCCAGGCCTCCACCAACCAGATATCACCATGGCACATATCGCACTCATCCACACACTGCATTCATGACATTGTTATTTAACTTAAGTTTGTAATAAATATTATTTTTAGGGCTGTCAAATGATTAATTTTTTAAATCGAGATTAATCGCAGAATTTCCATAGTTAATCACGATTAATGGCGTTTTGAATTGCGTGTTTAAAATCCTGTTATTTTCCATTTGAAGGCAGTTTTAAGCCCATAATGTAAAGCATTTCTTACCAGAGTGTCTTAACTGGGAATCAATCACGGCTCTGCTGCGACTCCCACACTCCAAAATGGTCCTTTGGTGGAGCTGAGGCTGGCTTGGCTGCACCTGGGTGTTTAGCGTGGAGGTGCTAACTCAAACTCCACGTACTCCGGTGGTAGTTAAACTCCGTTTGACACAGGTTGCATTTTACTTTTGACTTGTCAACTGAAGCGTCTGGAAGTGTTTTAAAGTTAAACAAGCCGTTCAAAAGTCCAGTAGCTCTCTTACTTTCCATCAGCGCGGTAGGTTTACTGCAGGAGGCCACTTCAAAGCATAGCGCTACAGCTAGAGGAGCCGTCTACGGGGGAGTAGAAGGGACAAAAAGGCTTGACACATTAAAATGCGATTAAAAAAATTAACGCGTTATGGATTGTATTAATCTGATCATGATTAACGCGTTAACGCTGACAGCCCTAATTTATTTATATTGGTATGTTGTAGTGTGGTTAGCACATTTATTTTAAATTTATATTAAAATTAAAGGACTGAAATCAGACCCAGAAAACTAAACTGGGAATTCCCCACTGAAGGCTTCTGTTCACACCACTGACACAGGAGCCAGAATATTAAGGAAGGAAAGAAGGGAGGAAGGAAGGAAGGGAGGAAAAGAGGGAGGAAGGAAGGAAGAAAGGAAGGACATGAGGAAGGAAGGAAGTGAGAAAGAAGGAAATGAGGATGGAAGGAAGGAAGTAACAAAGGAAGAAAGTAATGAAGGAAAAAAGGAAGAAAAGACGAAGGGAGTAAGGAGAAGAAAAAAAGAATGAGGAAGGAAGGAAAGGGAGGAAAAGAGGGAGGAAGGAAGTGAGAAAGAAGGAAATGAGGAAGCAACGAAGGAAGGGTGAAAAAGAAGGAAAGAAGGAAGGAAGAAAGGAAGGACAAAGGAGGAGTTTGGCTGTGAGGAAGTTTTCAGGATCCAACCTGTTCAAACAGACAGCTGTGTGTTTGACTTCCCACAGTGACCGGTGAGTGTGTGTGTGTGTGTGTGTGTGTGTGTGTGTGTGTGTGTGTGTGTGTGTGTGTGTGTGTGTGTGTGTGTGTGTGTGTGTGTTGAGGTGTGATTAAACATCTCAGACAACAGACAGGAAACACACACACACAATAAATCGGTCCCCTCTCTGACCTTTGACCTCGGAAACTGAGCTGCATGGTGATTGACAGCTGGTCTGCAGGGTGAACAGTGACAGTCAGGAGCTATGTTTAGTGTGTGTGTGTGTGTGTGTGTGTGTGTGTGTGTGAGAGAGTGTGTTGACCTCCGACCCCTGTCATGTCCTGACAGCTCTTGTATCCCACAATGCTTCACTGCCTGACAGACGGAAAAATGCTGACGGAAAAATGACAGCGACACACACACACACACACACACACACACACACACACAAATACACACAAGACTAGACTTACTTCCTTCCTTCCTTCCCTCTTTTCATCTCTCCTTCCTTCCTTCTGTCCTTCCCTTTCTTCCCTTCCTGTCTTGGTTTCATTCTTTCTTTCCTTCCTTTCTTTCTTCCATCCTTCATTCTGTCCGTCCATCATATATTTCTCCCCTCCCTCCTTCCTTCCTTTCATCTTTTTAGTGATCCGGCCCACATGAGATCCAATTGGGCTGTATGTGGCCCTTGATTGAAAAGGAGGTTGACACCTCTGCAGTAGATTAGGAAGAAGGAAGGAAGGAAGGGAGGGAGGGAGGGAGGGAGGAAGGGAGAGAGGAAGAAAGAAGGAAGGGAGAGAAGAAGGAAGGGAGGAAAGAAGAAGGAAGGAAAGGAGGGAGGAAGAAGGAAGGAAAGGAGGGAGGAAGAAGGAAGGGAGGGAGGAAGTAAGGAAGGAAAGGAGGGGGGAAGAAGGAAGGAAAGGAAGGAGGAAGAAGGAAGGAAGGAAGGAAGGGAGGGAGGGAGGGAGGGAGGGAGGGACGAAGAAGGAAGGGAGAGACGAAGAAGGAAGGGAGGGAGGGAGGGGGGAAGGAAGAAGGAAGGAAGGAAGGGAGGGAGGGAGGGAGGGAGGGAGGGAGGGAGGGACGAAGAAGGAAGGGAGAGACGAAGAAGGAAGGGAGGGAGGGAGGGGGGAAGGAAGAAGGAAGGAAGGAAATGAGGGAAGAAGGAAGGGAGGAAAGAAGAAGGAAGGAAAGGAGGGAGGAAGAAGGAAGGGAGGGAGGAAGAAGGAAGGGAGGGAGGGAGTAAGGAAGGAAAGGAGGGAGGGAGGAAGGAAGGAAATGAGGGAGGGAGGAAGAAGGAAAGAAGGAAGGAAGAAGGAAGGGAGGGATGAAGGTACTACAGTAGTACTTGTACCTCAAACTATACTGAAGAGAAAAAGAGAATATCTTCTTATAATAAATAAGAATAATAAATGTGAGGTTCTGGTTTCACGCTGGGTGATCTGCTCGTGAGGGTGAAGTCAGATTAACTTCAGCGTTGGCTCAGGATCGTTAAGGAGGAGCCTCGCTCACCTGTCAGACGCCCCCGAGGGCTTCAAAGACCCACAAGATGCCTCACACTGACAGAGCCGACAGCCTGGCAGATGGTCGAGAGAGGGAGAGAGAGATAGAGAGAGAGATAGATAGAGAGAGAGAGAGAGAGAGAGAGAGAGAGAGAGAGAGAGAGAGAGAGAGAGACACACACAGAGAGAGAGGGAGGGAGAGAGAGAGTGAGAAGGGGAGAGAGAGAGAGAGAGAAGGACAGAGAGAGAGAGAGAAGAGAGAGAGAAGGAGAGAGAGAGAGAGAGAGAGAGGGAAGGAGAGAGAGAGAGAGAAGGGGAGAGTGAGATAGGAGAGAGAGAGAAAGAGAGAGAGACAGAGAGAGAGAGAGAAGGAGAGAGAAGGAGAGAGAGAGAGCGAGAGACAGAGGGAGAGAGAGAGGGAGAGGGAGAGAGAGAGAGACAGACAGAGAGGAGAGAGAGACAGAGGGAGAGAGAGAGGGAGGGAGAGAGAGAGGGAGAATGAGAGAGAGAGAGAGAGAGGGAAAGAGGGAATGAGAGAGAGAGCGAAAGAGAGAGAGAGAGAGAGAGAGAGAAGGAGAGGGAGCGAGAGAGAGAGAGAGAGAGAGAGAAGGAGAGAGAGAGAGAGAGAAGGAGAGGGAGAGAGAGAGATAGGGAGAGACAAGGAGAGAGGGAGAGAGAGGGAGAGAGAGAGAAAGAGAGGAAGAGAGAGGGAGAGACAAGTAGAGAGAGAGAGAGAGAGAGTTTCTGCTAAAAATGACAAGTATTTGCATATCGCTCTCAGGCCTCTGCTGCTCTATAACACGATTGGACGCCTCATCCTCGAGTGTGTGAGTGTGTGTGTGTGTGTGTGTGTGCAGCGTGGAGAATACGATTATACACACACACACACACACACACACACACACACACACAGAAAGACTTTAATCCTCTCACTCCCTCTGCTGGTCACTAAAACAAACTGCAGCTATTTAAAAAAAAAGAGAAACTGAAGAGGGTAAAAACTGACTCCTCAGAGGGTTAAATCCTGCCGAGAATTACCCATGATGCACAGGGGCAGAGCGGCAGATAGACAGTGATTGATAAAGCCTGCAGGGGAGAGAGAGAGAGAGAGAGAGAGACAGACGGAGAGAAAGACAGAGAGACCTAGAAACAAACTGAACAAAAGAGAGAGACAGAGAGAGACAGAGACGAGTGAATCCATGTTCTTAATGGACTGCTGAGTGACTGACCTTGATTCCTAATGGACACATACACACACACACACACACACACACACACACACACACACACACACACACACACACACACACACACACACACACACACACACACACACACACACACACACACACACACACACACACACACACACACACACACACACACAGCATTGACTTCCATTCATTTCCTGCAGGCTTGCTCCAACCTGAACTTAAACCCAAAGAGAAAAGACAAACACCAACTGAACCGAAAACAAACAGCAGGACAGACTCTGGATTTATTTTAACCTTTCCTTCCTCCTTTCCTTCTGTCCTTCCTTCCTCCCTCTTTTCCTTCCTTCATTCCTGTTTTCCTTTCTCCTTCCTTCCTTCCTCCTTTCCTTCTGTCCTTCTTTCCTTCCTTCATTCCTGTTTTCCCTTCTTCCTCCCTTCCTTCCTCCTTTCCTTCCTTCCTTCTTTCTCCCTCCCTCCTTTCCTTCTTTCCTTCCTCTCTCCTTCCTTCCTTCCTTCGCTTCCTCCCTCCTACCTTCCTTCCTTCGTTTCCTCTCTCCTTCCTTCCTTCCTTCACTTCCTCCCTCCTACCTTCCTTCCTCCCTCCCTCTTAACTTCCTTCCTCCCTCCCTTCCTTCCTTCCTTCTTCCTCCTTTCCTTCCTTCTTCCTCCCTTCCTTCCTTCTTTCTCCCTCCCTCCTTCCCTCTTAGCTTCCTTCCTCCCTCCTTTCCTTCCTTCCTCCTTTCTCCCTTTCTTCCTCCTTTCCTTCCTTCCTTGACTCGAGGACAGACTCTGGATTTATCTTAAAGGACGAGGTCGATGTTAAAACCAGCAGTCAGGTGTTTCCTCTCGGTAATGAGGAAGGAAGGAGGGGAGGAAGGAAGGAAGGATGGATGGAAGGGAGCAGGGAAGGAAGGAAGGGAGGAAGGAAGGAAGGAAGGAGGGAAGGAAGAACAAAGGAAAGGAGGGAGGGAGGAAGGAGGGAGGGAGAAAGGAAGAAGGGAGGAAGGAGGGAGGAAGGAGGAAGGAAAGGAGGGAAGAAAGAAAGAGAGAAGGAGGCAAGGAAGGAAAGGAGGGAGGAAGGAAGAAGGGAGGAAGGAGGGAGGAAGGAGGAAGGAAAGGAGGGAAGAAAGAAAGAGAGAAGGAGGCAAGGAAGGAAAGGAGGGAGGGAGGAAGGAAAGAAGGGTAGAAGGGAGGGAGGATAGTAAATACTGTTTCTTGTTTTGTCCACAACTTAAAAGATATTCAGTTTACTGTCATAATTCCAGATAATATTCACATTTAAGACGCTGAAAACAGACATTTTGGACTTTTTTCTTTTTTTTTTTTAATTATCAGAGCTCAACTCTAGCTCTCCTACGTGTGTGTGTGTGTGTGTGTGTGTGTGTGTGTGTGTGTGTGTATGTGTGTGTGTGTGTGTATGTGTGAGCTACTCCGAGACAATAAAAGGATAAAACCCGATCACAGAGGAACAAGTGGAAAGTGCTCGCTCTCTCTGCAGGTTTCAGTGTCCGACCAACTGCTGGACTATTAGAGACACACTGAGACACAATGTGAGCATGTGTGTGTGTGTGTGTGTTAGTGTGTGTGTGTGTGAGAGTGTGTATAATGTATGTGTTTTGTGTTAGTGTGTCCATGCTGGGTTTATCCAAGTAGAAAATGAGTGTATGTGTACGATGCCAGCAGCCTGGATGTCCACCTGGACGCTGCCCAGGGCGGCTAAGTGTGTGTGTGTGTGTGTCTCTGTGTGTGTGTGTGTGTGTGTGTGTGTGTGTGTCTCTGTGTGTGTGTGTGTGTGAGAGGATGTAACAGACGAAGGACAATAAAAGCAGATCCTGAGACCATTTTCACACTAAAGCAGCTAAATTCGTAAATCCATCCGTCCGGACTAAAGCAGCATTTCTCTCCCCTGAAAACTGACACTTCCAAAAATGGGTAAATCCGAAATGCCTGCCTGCATGGCGTCGATGTAGAAACGACAAAAACAGGCCGTGACAGTAGTGCGGCATTTAATTGGAAGAAGAAGAAGAAGAAGAAGAAGAAGAAGAAGAAGAAGAAGAAGAAGAAGAAGAAGAAGAAGAAACACAACAAGAAGTTTTCATTATTTAATTACACTGTGCTTCCATTTAACCCTCCTGTTGTCCTCGAGTCAAGGAAGGAAGGGAGGAAGAAGGATGGAATGGAGGGAGGGAGGAAGGAAAGGAGGGAAGGGAGAAGGAAGGGAAAGAGGAAGAAGGAAGGAAAAGAGGAAGAAGGAAGGAAAAGAGGGATGAAAGAAGTAAGGGAGGAAAAGGGAAGGAAAGGAGGGAGGGAGGAAGCGAGGAAAGAAGAAGGAAGAAAAAGAGGAAGGAAGGAAGGAACGGAGAGAGGAAGGAAGGAACGGAGGAAAGGAAAGAAGGAAGGGAGGAAGAAAGGTAGGAGGGAGGGAGGAAAGAAGGAAGGAGGGAGGTAGGGAGGAAGGGGGAAGGAAGGAAAGAAGGAAGAAAGGGAGGAAGGACAGATGGAAGGAAGGAAGGGAAGACCGGAAGAAAAGTGGGCTGAAATGGACCCCTCGCGTGCCGGTTCTGGCCCACAGGCCGCATGTTTGACACCCCTGGGCTAAACTATTAAAACAGATGAATTATATATATATATTATATAATACAATAAAGGATGAATCAATAATGAAAATAATGATAAGTTGCATCTCCGGACTGTGTTGCAGTGTTCTGGGCTCGGTTCTTCCTCTCAGACAGATAATACAATAATCTCTTTTAAGCTTCAAATCTCTCAAAAATTTAACAGCAGCGAAGACAGAAGGCTCATTGTCTCCAACGCCAGCCTGCTTACAGTTCAACGTAGCTATCTACTACCTCTTCTCTCCGTGAAACTGTCATAGGCTGCTCCCAAAACAGAACAGGAAGTGCATGAGCCTCTCGGTTAACTGCGTGGATTTTGTTCCCCCCCCCCCCGTCAAAAACAGCACTGAGCATTTCCTTTACAATCATGTTAGCAATCAGAGACGTAACGTTATAGTTTTCTCCCTGAGGCTGTGTCCGAAATCACAGTGGAGGTGCTTTACAGAAGCTTAGAGCTCCTCCTAGTGGCTGAGAGTGAACATTGCCTCCAGTAGCTGTTAATGAAGCCTTCATACTAGATGACACAGCTCAATAACTCTTGGTTTTTCAATGAAGAAAAAAAACAGCACAAAGGTCGAAGTTGAACCCTGCAAACGATTATTAGGATTTAACGACACTTCCTTTGTATAAAAACCTTTCTTCATTGGTCCTGTCCTCTGCACATGCTCAGTAGACTTTAATATAGACTTCAAAAAACTGACTTGTTCTTTGCTTTTGTCCCTTTTCTATGTCGTCTCCACTTGTTCTGTCTAATTATCAGCTTGTCAATCAACTGTAAAGCTCTTTGACCTATATTAACCTTTCTGAAAGTTGATTGATTGCTTGAAAATTGTGAGCGAATCCTTTAAGTGGCGGCCGTGTGGTTTTCCTCCCGAACTTCATCGCCTTGCAGACTTATCGTCCAACGTCAGTGCTGAACCTCACTAATGCAGCCAGGTGCCAAACTCTGATTTATGGCCTGAAAGCAGGAAGAGTGGAGGCCGTTAATGCTGCAGAGTAATGCTCACGATGGTGTTCGACTGTCACTGAAACATTCACACGTCCACATACTTCTGGCCATGTGGTGTAGCACTGCAATAACAAGCGCACTGTTATCTTGTGACACAGTATTTGCACCACACACACACTTAAAATGCACACATTTAAAATGGATAAAGTCAAACACACAATCTCACACACACACACACACACAGTCAGCATTTTGTTCCAGAGTCACGGCAAGAGAGACGGACAGGAAAAGACAGAGAGAGAGTCTCTCGGTAAAATGTGTCAGGGACGATAGGGATAATACATTAAGCTGAGGAAAATGGATGTACGCACACACACACACACACACACACACACACACACACACACACACACACACACACACACACACACAGTCAGGTCTGCTTCAGTAATCCTGAGGACAAAGATGAGCAGAGTTCTGACATCAGCACCTCTTAAAGGACTGCGTGTGTGTGTGTGTGTGTGTGTGTTTGCGTCTTAGTCAAAAAGCTGGAAACGGATGATGTCATGCTGTGACACACACACACACACACACACACACACAGTAATCACCATCACACACACACACACACACACACACGCAGTCACATAAACTCTGCAGCATCCACACATGATGGGCACCGCAGCTCCGTTTAGAAACACTTTTTTTTTTATACTGTATTTTTATCCACATGTGACATTTAAAACATGTTTAATCTGACGAGCAAATCTGTTTTGGGGGCATTTGATCACATCACATGATCCTCATCAGGAGTAACAGAGTTTTAGATGTTCAAATTTGGCTCTGTGTTCATATTCTGAGTCTCTACTGGAATAAAAACTCTTTATTTATCTTCTACTGGTCCTTTATGCAGCCGCTCAGTTCAGCCTCTGTCTATTAACAGGCTGTTTTAGCTCCTGTCTCTTTAAGGCCCCCCCATAGCAACCAGCTTAGCAACCACCTTAGCAACCAAAGATTCCGGAACATTTTAGCCACGTTCAGGCCGTTTTAGCTCCTGTCTCTTTAAGGTCCCCCCCCCATAGCAACCAGCTTAGCAACCGCCTTAGCGACCGAAGATTCCGGAACATTCTACCCACGTTCAGGCCGTTTTAGCTCCTAACTTTTGACCATTTAAAATTTAATATCAAAATAGGATATCACAAAATTAAAAAAACAACCACATGCCCCCGTTTTTTTTAAAGCTTATTATTTTTTTCTTGTGAATTACTCAGTATTTTAAAATACTTGTAATCTATAAACTGTTAAAATATATGACTTTATAGTTACTGTTTACAGCTCACACATATTCGTTCACTTTGACAAAGAGCCACAAATACATAAATGCTTAATTTTAACCTTTAATCAGCTATCAATTATTGTCATATAAGCCAGAAATGCACCCTGAAATATCGTTTTATACCGTTTAATATCGTTTTTTTGTTTTGTTGATTGAAAGGACCCAGAGACTTCTGAAAAAATGAGTCAAAATAATAATTACATTTCCGAAATAGTAAATATTTTCATTCAATTGACCAGACGTTTCAGCTCTACTTTACTGTCTTTATAAAATACAGATCTGCCCAAAGAGGCGGTCACTAATAATCGATTCATTATTTCACTTGTTTTTCAAGCAAAGAGCAAAACTGCCAAAAACCAAAGTGATTTTCTTTGTCTCAATGTCTTTTGAATTTAGACTATGAGATGGGGGGAAAAATAATAGCTTTTCACTTTTTTGTGACACTTGATGAAAGAAACAAGTAACTGTTTAATCAAGAAGATATGATACATTGATAGTAATGATAACCATTTCTTTTTTTTTTAAATTAAAAATCAGTAGTTGCAGCCATCATTTTCAAGCATCACAAGCAAAGTTGGGAACCACTGGACACTGGACTGACTGTTCCTTCTTTCCTCCCTCCCTCCCGTCCTTCTTCCTTCCTCCCTCCCTCCCTCCCTTCCTTCTTCCTTCCTTCTTCCTTTCCTTCCTCCCTTCCTTCCTTCCCTCCCCCCTTCCTCCCTTCCTTCCTTGACTTGAGGACAACAGGAGGGTTAATGTCTAGTTTACTTGATCAGAACTATGTAAAGATCATGGTTTGGGTTAAAATGATCACTGGAGACAAGTTTTCAAATTCCTTGTTGTCATGGCAACAGTGAACACCACCATTAATTGACATGAGCAATTAGAGTTTCTAAATGTCGGTTTCGATTGTTTTTCCATTAGTTGCCCGGCCCTACGATGCTCTACAAACTGCAGTCAGTTTCAAACAGCGGCTGGACCAACGTGGTTTTGAGCGGCGTTTGTTTGTTTGTGAGGACTTCAGCAGGAAGGACGCTCCTCCTGTCAGGCAGCGGACAGCAAAGGTCCAAGGCCTGAAGGGAGACAGGTGCTGGTCCCTTCTGGACTTGCCAGGTAAGAAATCAGGGTCACAAACCTGCCTCAGCTCGTGCTACAAAGAAAAAAAGAGCTGCGTGTAGCACCATGAATCTAAACCCAAGTTAAAGTGATACTGATACAAACTGAGTACTTTATTGGATACCCATCATGTGAATAGAAGCATTAAATTGAATAAAATGTCCATACACATATTCATATTAAGTAGCTCTTTTAGATTTGCTTTTAGTTCCCTTCTTGCTCACAGAATAATACTACTTCTTTGGAAGACCTCTACACCCCCTTCGCCATGTTCCCTTATAGAGGATATGATGAAAAATTAAATGTTCTCTTCGTGGATCAGCTCAGATATTTTATTCCACCTGGCAGCCCCCCTCTTATCTTATTTTGACCGACTTACAGTACAGTGCTTCCCCATGATTAAGACCACTAGTATCCTATACTTTATGAGTCATGCTGTATATCTGTGTGATCAGCTGTGCTCGGGGTATATGGAGTATATCTCTTCCCCTTCTTTTTTTTTTCTTCTCTCTCTTTCCTACGACGGAGTATTAGGGCCACATTGAGAAAAGAAAAAAATCACAAACTTCGAGAATAAAGTCGTAATATTCTAACCCGGTGTTTTAGAGGAAGTTGGTAAAATGAGGCCGTGGAGGATTTAGTGGAGTTGTACTTTAGGATTTTAGGTTCCACAAACAAGGAGATACTTCATCTTTGGGCACATCAGCATCATATCATCATAATTATGAGGACTTTAAAAAGAATATGCAAGAAAATGCATCTTTTCCGGAGAAAGAACCAGACGGACTTGGAGGAAATTATAATGACTTTATTCTCATGAATCTACGACTTTACTCTCATGGATCTACGACTTTACTCTCACAGATCTACGACTTTACTCTCACAGATCTACGACTTTACTCTCATAAATCTACGACTTTAATCTCATAGATCTACGACTTTACTCTCATAAATCTACGACTTTAATCTCATAAATCTACGACTTTACTCTCATAAATCTACGACTTTACTCTCATAAATCTACGACTTTACTCTCATAAATCTACAACTTTATTCTCATAAATCTACGACTTTACTCTCATGAGTGTACGACTTTATTCTCATAAATCTACGACTTTACTCTCATATATCTACGACTTTACTCTCATAAATCTACGACTTTATTCTCATGACTCTACGACTTTACTCTCATAAACCTACGACTTCACTCTCATAGATCTACGACTTTACTCTCATAGATCTACGACTTTAATCTCACAAATCTACGACTTTATTCTCACAAATCTACGACTTTACTCTCACAGATCTACGACTTTACTCTCACAGACCTACGACTTTACTCTCACAGATCTACGACTTTACTCTCACAGATCTACGACTTTACTCTCACAAATCTACGACTTTATTCTCATAGATCTACGACTTGACTCTCATGAACCTACGACTTTACTCTCATAGATCTACGACTTTACTCTCATAGATCTACGACTTTATTCTCATAAATCTACGACTTTATTCTCGAAGTTTGTGATTTTTTTCCCCCCTCAATGTGGCCCTAATACTCCGTCATACTTTCCAGTCATGAAAGTGTGTGACATATTACTGAGTGTCATAGGTGAGGCTCCTTAACTTATGATATGGGTATGTATGTATGTATGTATGTATGTATGTTTTTATGTATTTAGGTATATATTGGATATATATGTACGTACCAGAACTATACTGTATTTTATTTTGTTTATTTATTATATTTAGGGCCCGAGCACTGACCAGCATGAAGCCCTATTGTATCTGTAAACCGACATGCATGGGGGGGCGAGGGCCCATTCATCGCTGCTTGCAGCTTTAATTATTATTTCTTACTTTTTGGCAATGGGGAGGTGGGGGTTGGGGGGTTTGGTGGGGAAAAAAATGGAGGAACAACTATTTCTTTTCCTGTAGTAAACATATTTTTTTGTTATTTTGTACATATGTTGCTCTTGCCAATAAATATAAATTAAAAAAAAAAAAAAAAAAAGTAGCTCTGGGTGCAAAAAAAAGATTGACTGCAGGTATTGAATAGCGATACCCAGCCTTAGAAATAAAGATAAAGTTTTGTGTTTCTTGTAAAATCTGATTAATTTGGCACAAAATATCTCAGAGTACCATGAAAAATAAACAGCTTAAAATCAATATCACGATTCATTGTGACATTTATTTCTCTCTGTTAACGGCTGTATGCGTCTCTCATTTCTACCTACAAACAATAACTTTTTTAATATACACTAAAACAGATTGGATGAAGTAAAATAAGCCACACCGAAGCACTCTGAGACACTGGACATGACATCAGCCTACACAAATAAACCTGATTCATGTTACTACGGTAGTATACTGTAGTACACTATGTCTCTTATGGTCTGTCTATCTATTATTTACCTGTTATCTATTTTTACTCCCTTTGCCTTTGGTTGTCTGCTGTTTCTTTCATGTGCTGTATACTCTGCATTTACAGCTGTTTTTCCATGTTTTACTGGATGTATTGTTATTTTTCCAGGACCCTGCTGCTCAGTGCTCAGCTCTGTGCTCATACACCTGAAGATTATATAATTATCTCTTCCTGTTAAACGGGAGCTTTCATCAGTGGATATTGGTTTGCACTCATTTTGGTTTGCATGTCTATTTTGACTGTTCCTTCCTTCCTTCCTTCCTTCCTTTCTTTCTTTCTTTCTTGCCTTCTTCCTCCCTTTCTTACTCCTTTCCTCCCTCCTTCTTCCTCCCTTCCTTCCCTCCTTTCCTTCCTCCCCTCCTTTCTCCCTTCCTTCCCTCCTTTCCTTCCTCCCCTCCTTTCTCCCTTCCTTCCCTCCTTTCCTTCCTCCCCTCCTTTCTCTCTTCCTTCCTTCTTCCTCCCTTCCTTCCTCCTTTCTCCCTTCCTTCCTTCCTTTCCCTCCTTCTTCCTCCCTTCCTTCCTCCTTTCTCCCTTCCTTCCCTCCTTTCCTTCCTGCTGTATACTCTGCATTTACAGCTGTTTTTACATGTTTTTACTGTTCCTTCCTTCCTTCCTTCCTTTCCTTCCTGCTGTATACTCTGCATTTACAGCTGTTTTTACATGTTTTTACTGTTCCTTCCTTCCTTCCTTCCTTTCCTTCCTGCTGTATACTCTGCATTTACAGCTGTTTTTCCATGTTTTTACTGGATGTATTGTTATTTTTCCAGGACCCTGCTGCTCAGTGCTCAGCTCTGTGCTCGTACACCTGAAGATTATATAATTATCTCTACATGAGCACTACAGACAGGTTTACAGCTCAGCATTAAATCAACACTAGTATATTACACAGCAGCCTCAAGGACTGAAGACAACATGGAACATCTCTTACCTACAGAGTATCAGACTTACCTTTAATATTACTCTAAACCAGGGGGGTCAAACATGCGGCCCATGGGCCAGAACCGGCCCGCCGAGGGGTCCAATCCGGCCCCACTTTCCTTCCTTCCTTCCCTCTGTCATTTCATGTCCTTCCTTCCATATTTCCTTCCTCCCTTTCTTCACTCTGTCCGTCCATCATATATTTCCTCCCTCCCTCCTTCTTTTCATCCTTCCTTCCTTCCTTTCCTCCCTGTCTTCCTTTCGTTCCTTTTATCCTTCCTTACATCCATTCCTTACTTCCTTTCTTCTGTCCTTCCTCCCTTTCTTCCTTCCTTCACTCTGTCCGTCCATCATACCTTCCTTCCATCTTTCTTTCCTGTCTCCTTTTCGTTCGTTCTTTCTTTCCTTTTTTCTTCCCTCCTTCCTTCCATCTTTCCTTACTTCCTTTCTTCTGTCCTTCCTCCCTTTCTTCCTTCCTTCACTCTGTCCGTCCATCATATCTTTCCTCCCTCCCTCCTTCCTTCCATCTTTCTTTCCTGTCTCCTTTTCATTCCTTCAATCCGGCCCAGTTTCCTTCTTCCTCTTTTCCTTCCTTCCGTCTGTCCTTCCTACCTTTCTTCCTCCCTTCCTCCTCGTCTTCTTTTCCTTCCTTCCTTCCTTTCTTCTTTTTCTTCCTTCCTTCCTTCAGTCTATCCTTCCTACCTTTCGTCCTCCCTGTCTTCTTTTTCTTCCTTCTTTCCTTTCATCTGTCTTCCCTTCCTTCATTCCTTACTTCTTGTCTTCTCTTCCTTCCATCTGTCCTTCCTGCTTTTCTTTCTTCCTTCCATCTTTCCTTCCTGTATTCTCTTCCGTCTCCTCCTTCTTTTCCTTCCGTCCTTCCATCTTTTTAATGATCCGGCCCACATGAGATCAAATTGGGCTGTGTGTGGCCCTTGAATGAAAATTAGACACCCCTGCTCTAAACAATGGGTAACAACAATCAGGTGATTAATGGATTATTGGTTGATCGAGCTAAAATGAACTGAAAAAGCTTCTAAAAGGAGATAATTTGATGCTACGTCATGTATGATAGTAAACTGGATATTTGTGGAGTTTTATGTTGTTACTCTTGATTGGATCATAATGGACTCTCATAAATAATAATGGTTCTTTTCACTACTTTCTATCATTTTTAGACCCAAACAATAAACCCAAGGATGGAATAAGTGATGGAAATCATTGTTAGTTGCGGTCCATATTTCTGCTACACAAAATCAATTTGGTTTTTTTCAGCTGTTCCTCTAATCTTTGCTCTTCCTCTGGTGAATTCATGGATCATTTTGCCTCTTCCGGCCTCAATGGGTGCTTAAATAAAACAATCAGAGAGAGAGAATAATCACGCTTTAGATAAACTGGTCATAAATTGTAGACATATAAGCGGTGTAAATTAATTTTAAGATTTCACAGGTTGTTAAAACCTTCCACAAAAAGGTAATTACAACATTTTAATTGTTGTTACTCACTATCCAATTTGCTGCTTGTTAAAGTCAGCAGCGGGTCGATCCCACGCTCCCTCTCAAACTGACTGGACAGCTGAGAATCTCACCATCACGCATGACCAAGCTTTCATGTATTTACCTCACCATGTGAAAGTCACGAGACATGACGCTGCTCACAGGACTTATTTATCCTTATTGATTATTATTTAGCGATAATTTGTGCCGTATGAAATGAAGACACGTGTTTAAGGGTTTTGAAGAAGCCATATTTCTAATTTACCCCTAAGTGTCCCCATTCTGTGGCGGCAGTCATGGAAAGTTTGTAAAGTTCAAACCTTTTAAATGTGAGCTAAATATGGTTTGCTGAATTTGACACCACATGTAAAAGGAGAATTATGACACTAGTACAGTTTATGTGAGCGATGACATGTCTGTTTTATATCAGTGAAACATGCTTAAAACCTAAAATCTACTTATCTAAAAATATCGTTACAACAAATCGTTTCATATGCTAATTATTTTATTAATTAATCAGTAAATAATTTAGTCAATAGATGTGGAAAACAACATATTCATAAATGTCTTCTTTTGTTTAACTAAACTTTCAATTAATCAATTAGTTGTTTCGCCAATAAAATGTCAGAAATAGGTGGAAATTGTCACTGTTTCCCAAAGTCCAAGATGACATCCTCAAATGTTGTTGTGTCCCGACTGATAATCTACAACCCAAAGATATTCAGTTTACTGTCAAACCAGAAAATATTCACATTTAAGAAACTGGATTTAGAGAATTTTGACAGTTTTTCCATAAAAAAACAAATCAAAACAAAAACCAAAGACCTGAAACAATGAATCAGATATCACAATAGCTGGCAATTCATTGTGAACCTGAGTATTAAATATGAGAAATATGGTTTGGCCAATGGCTGACCGGCATCGACCGCTGCACATCATAACATAGTGATATAAAAGTGGAAGGCAAGGTGGCTTTTTTAAGTCAGGAAGTTTTCTACATATCAGAACAACACACCAGTTTTCACCACGAATGCCTTCCATCACTCCCATCAGATACAAGCGAGACAGCAAGAGCATTGGGTCTCCATGGTTACATACTGAGTCCATTTAAATTAAAAAATTACGATACCAGTACCAATCCAAGTACCGTTAAAGTGATAGATACCAACTGAGCACTTCATTAGAGACCCATTCTACATTTAGGTCTCTGTGTTTTATCGTGTGTAACAGTGTGTAGTGTAACAGTGTGTAGTGTAGACTCACTTTAGAGCGTTTAGGAGGCATCTTGGCTGCTGAACTGCTAAGCACGCTAACTCAAATTCACCACGACTTCACCACTACAGACGGGTCGTAGCTGCTGTGGCAGTGGACCAATCACATGATGCTTTAAATTGAAAAACTCTTGCATTGATTGGCTGTGAGCAAGTCCGTACAAATAGTCATATTTTCTAGCTCTGGGTGCAAAAAGGATCAATTGTAGGTATCGTTTGACGGCAGATGTTTCAATATTACTTTGTACAAATTTATTTTCATTGATAACTTAAAAAGGTATCTAGTACTGATACCCAGCCCTACTCACAGAACCCCACTACCCAGCCTCTTTATCGCCAACGCCTGGTCACTTTCTAACAACATGGATGAGCTGAGACAAGGTTTATCATCGCCAACACCAGTAAAAAATCAACTGCATGATGATTGTTACAGAAACTTAGCTAAATCCAGAAGTCCACGATGCAGCTATCGTGCTCGAGGGCCGCTCTGGTAAGACTCACAGAGGTGGACTGTGTATTTATGTGAAGAACAACTGGTGCGTAAACATAGTCATCACCTGCAAATGGGCTCAAATGTACAAAAAATACAAATAATAATTTATACCCAACATACAACATATGAGGTATAAAAGAAATAGTACTGTTATAGGAGTCTCATAAGATGTCACCTCCCCAACAACGATATGATGTCATTGTCCACTGCGATGTCTCACTGTGGACATTGTGACACCTCAATTCGAACATTGTCCAACCTTACATTGAGAAACTAAATGGAGAAAATCCACACTGACTGTATTTTACTATATCATACCAAATAAAAAAACTGTATCTCTCCATAGTTAACCACACAAAACAATATTATACAACAAGGTAACAACAGCAGGATTAACACACCACCACTGTACAGTACTGTGTTATGGGTGCTATGTGCTGCCTACTAAGCATCACACTAACACATTTTGACGTCTGTGAGAGCAGGAACGGGTCGTCAAGGTGGAACATTAACTCACCGGTCAATGTATAGTCAAAAACAGGAACGCTTTTTTTCACAATTGACCCTCCAGCGTCACAGAAACTGAAGGGTCACACATTTTACCGTAACACCAGTCAACACCGGGGCTGCAGCCCGGTGAAGGTGGTCGTTACACACACACACACACACACACACACACACATACACACACAAGCAAGGGCAGGCAGACCCTCTGTTGACCAGCCCCGGTTTAAGCGTTGGTTTCTCCCCTCCCCGCTGCTCGGTAACCGGTCACCGATTATCTCTCTTAATGATAAATAAACACATCAACGCGCACAGTAGTAGGCTGGAACGTCCAATCACCGTAACGTCACTGTAACCTCACCCGTTGCGTCAGTTTAACACAAGACAACACACACTTACACGCTTGCACACACACACACAGATACACACACACATACACTCACGATATCAACTTTCACTAATTTCAAGGCAGTCACCGTATGCGCGAGCTCTACCGGCGGCGCCAAACCACGCTGCGCGAGAGATTGCACCGGCGATAATTACTACACGCGCTCACACACACATACACACACACACACACACACAGGTATGTACCAACACACACACACTGAGAGGGAGAGACTCGCCGGTCGGTGTGAGCTTGAATGGATCGGTCTGGTCCGGTCTTACCTCCCTCCTGGTCCGGTTGGAGACAGGCCGGGATGTTCTTCTTCCAGCCGGGCATGATGCACCTCAAGGTGGATAGGGAGTCCAGGGCGGCCCGCTAGCAGACACACACCACCAGAAGCAGCAGCGGGAGGAGCAGCAGCGGCGGCGACAGCAACATGGCTAGTTAGCTTTAGCTTAAGCTCCTACCTCCCTCCGCTGCTCACACAGGCACGCGAGCCTCTCTCTCTTTCTCCCTCTCTCTCTCCCTCGCGCGCTCTCTCTCTCTCTCCCTCTCTCTCCTTCTCTTTGTCTATGGCTCTCGACCCCTTCCCCCCACAGCTGTAACTCTACCCCTCTCGCTGTGGTGTCTGGAGACGCGCGCGCGAGAGAGAGAAAGACAGAAAGAGAGTGACGTGATGACCATGATGGAACCCGCGAGGCAAAAAGGGGGTTTAGAACCCGCGAGGCAGAGTGGGTACTGCCCGACCGTTGGAGTTCGAACGCGCTACATTGAGGATTCGATTCCATCCAACGTTCCATTCTCTCAACAGATGGCGCCTAAATTGTTTTAGTTTTAATACTTATATAGTTCGTTTATCATCATTAATATTTATTTTATTCTATTTTTGATTTATTAACACTTTATTTTATTAACGTTTTTACCGTTTTATTAAAGTCTGTTTCTTTTGTGTAATATTTCATAATTGTCATTTTTATTGCTTGAGTTATCTTCTATGTAATCTTAACAACCCTACTTTTATTGTTGTCTTATTCAATTAACTTGTTTTGCTTTTTAATCATGCAAGTCTCTAGATTTGTTTTTTTTACATCTTACACTTTAATCAGTCATTTGTAATGCCTTTTGAATTGCGTTTGATTTATTTGAATTATTTTTGTTTGTTTTTTGTTGTTTGTCGTCTTAATTAGTTCTGTCTTGTCTGTGTGTGTGTGTGTGTGTGTGTGTGTGTGTGTGTGTGCGCCTGCGTGCGTGCCTGTGATTTAATGTCTGTTTTTGTCTGTGTATAATTGGGTGGGTGAGGATAATATAATACCTTTGACAATTGATTGTGATTGTTTGGAAGTTAGTGATGAAGCAATTTAAACTAAACAAATCCAAGATCATTTCTACAAGGAATGACAAATATGTTGAAAGGTTATATGTTTTGTTTCCTTGCTCACTTCATTAAAAAAAGTGTGGAGAAAAAGGTGCCATATAAATAAAGCGCAGCAGTGAGTGCAAGCCTCCTGCTTTCATTCATTCATACCAAAAAGAGGGAGTCAAATAGAGACAGCTGGTGATGAGAATCAGATTTATTGCCAAGTAAATTTACATATGCAAGGATTCTGTCAGGGTGTTGTGATGAATAACAATCAAAAACAGAAGGCGAGAGAAAAAAACAAATATACAAAGTCATAAAAATACTACCACAAAAGAAAAATTGTGTAATTTACAAGAAAGTAGTTAATGACTGCCTGAGGTGCTATGCAACATTAGTAAATTAGCAAACTAAGGTTAAAGTTAGCAATCTAACCAGAGTTTATTTCTTCACATTAATTTGAATGTTCCCATCATTTGTACACCAAAAACCTGTCCACCGTCACTGGGGTCACATTGCAAAGTGCTTGCAGTGACACAAGGCCTACTCATTTTGTTAGAGGATGCATTCCTTGGAGTGGAGAGGATGCAATGACTTAAATTACTTCCACACAAAATTCAACAATTGGTTTAAATCTGTCACAATCTGTTGATATGGACATTTAATGTATTTAGAAAACTGTAACTTCTCACAAATATTGCAGAGATTCTTGAATTTGTGTTAATCATTGTGATGACAAAATTGCAAATTTGTGGAAGGATGGATCGATGTCTTCATTTTTATATTTGCACATTACATGTACTGTTTGGATTAGATTGGATTGGATTGACTTTATTGTCCACCTACACATCACACAGCACACCATTAATGGTGTCTGGTTAATGACTGTGCACAAGTACTTAAAATGTTCTATTTCCTCTACAATCTGGTTAGTATGACAGAGAGGATGTTACTGTTTCCACTTGGTTTTGTTTGTGTTATAAATTATTTTGTTTCGGCCACTTTAAGCTTCCTCATGTATGGCATTGTCTTTCAGGAAAAGACCATGGGGCCCATATCATCTGCATATTTGAACAGTTTGACATTACTGCTGTGAATCATCATTTCATTTGTGTTAATGGAAAATAGTGATGACAGCACACAGCCTTGTGATGCCCCAGTGTTTAAAACAAGCTCGTCCCCATTCATCAAAGCTCTCTGGCGGTGCTTCTAATCCCATTAATGAGACCACCACTCACATTCATCTTAAAAAGTCAAGAATGTCAATTAGCATAGTGTTAAAAGCAGAGCTAAAATCAACCAAAGGAACACAAGCAAATGATGTTGTGTTGTTGAAGGTGTTTAGCAGTTCGGCCCACCACAGTAATGGTGGTTTTCCACTACATAGTTCCAGCTCTACTCGGCTCGGCTCGACTCGGCTCAGTTCCAGGAACGACCTTTTCCATTACAAAAAGGTACGTACTAAACGTGGGCGGGGTCGTCATAGCACGACTGCACGAAACGGCCGTGACTTCGTTTTATAGTCGACACAAACACATAAACAATGGAGGACATGGAGGCAGTGGTGTACTTGCTGCTGTACGTGTCTTTCTGTCACACACAAAGCAACTAAATTGAGCCGTATGGCTGTAACGCTGTTGCCAGTATTTAAAAATGGCGGGTTTGATTCTCGTGTGGGACGGCTCATGACTCTTCCAGCGACAACTCTTCTGACCAATCAGCGGCCGGCAGTCTGATGACGTCACATTTAGTATCGGCTCGGCTCGCTTGGAACCTCAGCAGAGCAGGTACTAAAAAAGTACCAGGTACCAGGTACTATCCCTAGTGGAAACACAAAAAAAAAACGAGTCGAGGCGAGTCGAGTCGTGCTGGAACTGTGTAGTGGAAAAGCGCCATAAGTAGTAGTAATAGTTTATTTTTGGATAGGGACAGTACATATTGATGAACATCGATATTAGACATCTCTGTAAATATGCCGGATTATAGCAAAGTTGCTCATTTGCATCCGTAGTCCCTAGTGAGTGAAATAAATATAAAAAAGAATACAAGTCGAAGAGACAGCAAATAAATACAAATAAAACACACAGTACAATACACAATGAAGAGGATGTCAGATCCAGACAGGATACAGCAATGTAAAAAGATAAGATAAAGATAAGATAAGAGTTGCGTCTTCTGTCTCTGTGTGATTTGTAAGTAAATTGTAGGAGGCTGAGTTGATTCCTGACAGAGAACTTAAGATAGATTCTGACTACTCTCTCTCCATACACTTATCTAATGGAGTGGACTGAGTGTGACTGGTCTAAAATATTTAAAAGATCTTGCTCCACAGACTTTAACTAGTAAAGGTTAAGTTTATACAGTTTGTCACACTCTGAGCTTTTAGACAGTCAATGGTACAATATTTCACTTTTTTAAATTGTTGCCTTTATTGAACAGTGGACAGTAAACAAAGGCAGAGGATGATGGTATGTCAAGCAACAAAGGTCTCCAATAAGTCATATTTTTATTTTTATTCATATAGTTTTTATATCACTTGTCTTCAGAAACAGGGATAACAATCATTTATCATTTTGTAGGCAGAATATTTTTATCCAGATGGTTGAACGAGTCTTTGGGGATTCTGGAAATACCTTCAGAAAAATTAAAGTTTTTCCAACATTGCCAGTTAATTATCTTTCTGAGAAACTCATGGTTGTCTAAACAGGAACAAACCCCCGTCTGTGACATAGCACTCCATGGGTTTGTTCTTTGGGGGGAAATCAAAATGTTGTTTACCTCCAATCCAAATGGGGTTATCTTCTATATATTTTTGTGATTAAGTCTACTCAGCTTGAAATTTTAAAATGATTTGATTTTGCATTGAGTGACATTGGGTGTTAATTGTTAAATGTTATTTTTGACATTAATTTAAGATAATACTAACACGGATATTGTTCAGGGGTTGGATGGTACAGGCCTATAAAATACCAAATGAAATGAAAAATGAATGTAGAACTTCTGAAGAGATCAAATTAACCCAATAGCAATGCCTGTTTTTGGATAATCCAGCAAATATCTGACATTACTTGACATACCTAATCACATTGATGCAATAATCATAAAAATTCAGCAGCATTATTTCCCCAAAATGCTTTATATGCTCAGAATTATTAGAGGGATGGTTATTTTGGTATCACAAATCAGTCATTTTTGCACACAAGAGCATAAATAATTAGTTTCTTTCCTTCATGCCACCTGCACCAGCTGATGTATAACAAGTAAAGAGGTTTGTGATAGGAACGCCATGAGAATAAATTACAGATTAGTGTTCGGAGATAGAGCTAATTCAACGTCTGGCCACTAAATATTACTTTCACATAACAAACTGCAAGCAAAGCCTTAAGGGTAAAACAGTTTGTGGTCCTGATTGATTTTTAAACATGTTGCTAATAACTTGCTTAGTTTCAGTGTGACTTTCTGAGGATCTGTTGTAGCTCACCACATTTTTGATTGTAAATATTATATTAACTGTAATCTGTCTGTTTAAGTGTGATCCTGATCCCAATAGTGAGAATTACTGCTCTAACCCTCCTGTTGTCCTTGAGTCAAGGAAGGAAGGGAGGAAGGAAGGAAGGGAAGGAGGGAGAAAGGAAGGGAAGAAGAAGGAAGGAAAGGAGGGAGGAAGGAAGGGAGGGTAGGAAAGGAAAGGAGGAAGGAAAGGAGGAAGGGAGGAAGGAAGGAAAGAAAGGGAAGAAGAAGGAAGAAAAGGAGGGAGGAAGGAAGGGAAGAAGAAGGAAGGAAAGGAGGGAAGAAGGAAGGGAAGAAGAAGGAAGAAAAGGAGGGAGGAAGGAAGGGAGGGTAGGAAAGGAGGGAAGAAGGAAGGGAAGAAGAAGGAAGAAAAGGAGGGAGGAAGGAAGGGAGGGTAGGAAAGGAAAGGAGGAAGGAACAGAGGAAGGGAGGAAGGAAGAAAAGGAAGGGAAAGAAGGAAGGAGGGAGGGAGAGAGAGAGAAAGGAGAAGAGGAAGGGAGGAACGAAGGAAGGAGGGAGGGAGGGAGGGAGGGAAGGAAGGAAGAAAGGTGGATGGAGGAAGGAAAGAAGGAAGGAAGGAAAGAGAGGAAGGAAATAAATAGAGAAGGAAGGAAGGGAGGAAAGAAGGAACAGTCAAAACAGACGGGGTCAATTTGACCCAGAAGGACGATACAAAGGTTAAAAGGTGGCAATAAGAAGAAGCTTTTAATGAAGGAACTCAGAACTGGAACCCAGAACACCAAGAACCGTTCTCCTTGTGTTTCTCATCTCTAGACGTAACACACATACATTCATTTAAAGTGAACATAATATATTATAAAGACAGATCTCAAAGTCTGTCAGTTCACAGTCTGCTGGTGTGTGTTGCACTAATGAACCTGCAGTCATATCATCCTGGAAACCACACACACACACACACACACACACACACACACACACACACACACACACACACACACACACACACACACACACACACACACACACACACACACACACACACACAAACACAGGTATTTGAAGTCTTTCATTCCTGTACCGACTTGCCTCTAAGGAATTCACCCCCCACTCCACCCTGCTGAGGATTAAAGGGGAATTCTACCAATATTCAGCCTTTAATTTGAGTTAAAGTAGAGAACAAAGAAGCAGAGGTGATTCCACGCTAACATTACAGAAACAAAAAGCTTTGACCTTCTGTTGCTGCTAGCTCTGACCCAGGATTGTTTTTTTTAATTAAGCAACATATAAACACAAATACAACAAGAGAAACAGCAACTGAAGAAAACAAAGAAGTGAGGTGAACTAATGAAAACGACTATAACAAACCACTGAATCCAACCGTTGTAATGAACCACTGGATCAAACATCTGGATCAGACCATTGGAATAAACCATTGTAACAAACCACTTAAATAAATCAATAAATCCAACCATTGTAATGAACCACTGGATCAAGGCATTGTGGCAAACCACTGGAATAAACCAAATGAACCACTGGATCAAACCACTGGAATAAACCAAATGAACCACTGGATCAAACCACTGGAATAAACCAAATGAACCACTGGATCAAACCACTGGAATAAACCAAATGAACCACTGGATCAAACCACTGGAATAAACCAAACGAACCACTTGACCGAACATCTGGATCAGACCATTGAAGTAAACCATTGTAACAAACCACTTAAATAAATCAATAAATCCAACTGTTGTAATGAACCACTGGATCAAGGCATTGTGGCAAACCACTGGAATAAACCAAATGAACCACTGGACCGAACATCTGGATCAGACCACTGGAATAAACCAAACAAACCACTGGACCGAACATCTGGATCAAACCCTGGAATAAACCAAATGTACCACTGGACCGAACATCTGGATCAAACCCTGGAATAAACCAAATGAACCACTGGACCAAACATCTGGATCAAACCACTGGAATAAACCAAATGTACCACTGGACCGAACATCTGGATCAAACCCTGGAATAAACCAAATGTACCACTGGATCAAACATCTGGATCAAACCACTGGAATAAACCAAACGAACCACTGGATCAAACATCTGGATCAGACCATTGAAGTAAACCATTGTAACAAATCACTTAAATAAATCAATAAATCCAACCGTTGTAATGAACCACTGGATCAAGGCATTGTGGCAAACCACTGGAATAAACCAAATGAACCACTGGATCAAACATCTGGATCAAACCACTGAAGTAAACCAAACGAACCACTGGACTGAACATCTGGATCAGACCATTGAAGTAAACCATTGTAACAAATCACTTAAATAAATCAATAAATCCAACCGTTGTAATGAACCACTGGATCAAAGCATTGTGGCAAACCACTGGAATAAACCAAATGAACCACGGGACCGAACATCTGGAATAAACCAAATGAACCACTGGGAACGAACATCTGGATCAAACCACTGCGTTGAACCTCTTGGTTTGAAACTCAATCTGTAAATAATTATCTTTAATTCAAATAAACACCAGCTTTACCATCAGTATAATTCTTTTATAGTCCAATAAAGGGGTGTAACGCCCTTTTTTAACACCCTCACTGACCGTAAACCTTCATCTTTAAACTTGTTAAACAGGCAGATGCCCTCGCTAACAAGCTCGTTAACGACTTCAGCCTCTAAAAGTGCAATTAACTGACAGCCGTCATCGTGACAAGCAGCCATCTTTCCTCCCCGTGGAGCTGTGGAGCGAGGGATGGAAGAGGGAGTGGAGGAAAAGAGGCAGTGAAGTGGAAGAATGGGTCTCTGCAGGCTATGAGACAAAAAGCAGAGACTGACCTCAATATGGAGAGAGAGAGGCAAACAGAGAGCGAGACTCCCTGCAGTTATTTAGACACATTTCATAGCAGCTCATCATTCACTAATGATTAAATTCAAATTCTATTAAATGATTGTCATTTAACCTTCTCTGGTAGAAACATATTTATCAATTCATCATGTGTGGGAGAACATTGTTGAAGTCTCCTCAGTTTGAATCTCAGTATTTCCAAAATTGATCCAATTGATTTGGGTAAATATGTATTAAGTGATATCAAACCTCAAGATTTCACTCAATATGAAAATGATATAGCTTTAATGAAATGTTGGAAAAAGCTTTAAGGGGAATTTTAAAGACTTTATTGGTTATAATCTTATTGCAATAGCACCTAAAAAAAGCACTAACCTGAATCAGATACATCAATATATCATATAAAAACACTTTTAACAGTAAGAAACTAGAATGAAAATAATGCTAAACTGATATAAAGTTAAGATGTTATCCTAATTTAGCATGTTAGCATGTTAGCAAGTTGACATTTGCTCATTATCATTAAGCACAAAGCAAAGAATGTTTTTAGTTCTGCAGTATTTGGACATAAAGTAAAGACTAAGATATGTTTGGTCATATATATAATGTGATATACATATTCAATGAACTCTTCTGTAACATTGACTTATCTGTGTAATCTTTATTATTATTATTATTATTATTTAATGAAGTGTTAGTAAGAGCTTTAAGGGGAATTTTAAAGACTTTATTGGTTATAATCTTATTGCAATAGCACCTTGTAAGGAATTTACCCCAAAAAGAGCACTAACCTGAATCAGATACATCAGTATATCATATAAAAACACTTTTAACAGTAAGAAACTAGAATAAAAATAATGCTAAACTGATGTTATCCTAATTTAGCATGTTAGCAAGTTGACATTTGCTCATTATCATTAAGCACAAAGCAAAGAATGTTTTTAGTTCTGCAGTTATTTGGACATAAAGTAAAGACTAAGATATGTTTGGTCATATATAATGTGATATACACATTTAATGAACTCTTCTTTAACATTGACTTATCTGTGTAATCTTTATTATTATTATTATTATTATTTAATGAAGTGTTAGAAAGAGCTTTAAGGGGAATTTTAAAGACTTTATTGGTTATAATCTTATTGCAATAGCACCTTGTAAGAAATTTACCCCAAAAAGAGCACTAACCTGAATCAGATACATCTGTATATTATATAAAAACACTTTTAACAGTAAGAAACTAGAATAAAAATAATGCTAAACTGATGTTATCCTAATTTAGCATGTTAGCAAGTTGACATTTGGTCATTATCATTAAGCACAAAGTAAATAATGTTTTTAGTTCTGCAGTTATTTGGACATAAAGTAAAGTTTTAGATTACATTTGGCACAAGATAAAGGCAAGAATCAGTTTTTTAGATGGAAAGGAACAGGAATCCTGATTAGAAAGAGAGAAAAGCAGAAAAACATGATTAGTTAGAGCGCTGAAAAAGGTTGAGGTCAGTTCAACTTTGAAAATAACTTGCAGCTTGTTGTTCTGTCACCGTTGGTATGAACACAGTTAAACATATTCAACCATAGCATTTTAATTGGTACAACAGTTTGACCTTTGTTTATTACTTAGCTGTGTTTCTGCTTTGCTTCTGCTGGTCAAAGCTGCTTCTGCCAATTAACATCTGAACCTAGTTTAGGTCCATCGAAGGTTTTTGACCCTCTGATGCAACACTTTAGCCTTTCTTAACATTTAACAGTTGCTCACACTCCCAAAGACTAAGATATGTTTGGTCATATACACAACCAATGAACTCTTCTGTTACATTGACTTATCTATGTAATCTTTATTATTAGTACACGTCTCTCAGTTAAAGGTTACACGGTTAGGTTCAGAATGATAGTGGGCAATTAAACTTGATTTTATGAGCAGTGTGTTTAATTTCCCTCACAATACTCAATACTCACTGATCACTTGACCAACTCCTTGAAACACACACTGCTTTGAACTGCATGACGTCTGTTACGATATATATACCACCAGCACCCGACTTCCCTAATAAATAACAGTAGGGATACTCGATATTGACTTTTCTGCCAATATCCGATATTCCCCAACTCTTAATTTCCGATACTGATATATTCAGGCTTTTTACACCAAAACTGTAACAACATATCATCTCTCCTATTGTGGAATTAACACATTATGACTAATTGTATTGTGATGCTCCACTGGATGCAAACATAAATGCAACATGGCTTTCCAAATGCAAACACTGTCTGAGCAAAATAAGAGAACTACTTCAACTTAAGTTATGGAAAGAAGTGCCAATATGTCACTGCCATATTTATTATGCTGCTTTGCATCATTGCAAATTGTAAACTTACTTACTCACTTGGAAATAGTTCCAAAACACAGACATTAGCCCCTCTCCCTCGGTCCCCTCAGCTGTTGTGTCTCCAGCAGAGTAGCACCCAGATAGGACCCACCGGACCCTTTTAGAGACCTTAACCCTCTCTATGGCTCTGGGACCCACCGGACCCTGACGGTGACGTCACAGAGGCGACTCGCCGAAAACATAACGGAGAAAACAACAATGAGGAGGTAAAGCTGGTTTCTGTTTGTGTGTTCGTGTACATGGCGGTGGATGCTATGAACGGTTAGCCACGGTTAGCGACCCGCGAGTCTAGCGTGTTGTTGTTGATTTACGTCATCAAGCGTGCACCGGTTAACGTCCCATGCTTGGTACTTGGTAACAGTAACTTGTCACTTTGGAGGCTTTTCTATAGACAGGGTCACTGTTTTACTGTTCAGATGTGAGATTGGTTCCTTTAAAAGGTCTTTGAAAGGAAGAACCATCATTTAATTTTTATCATCATCATTGTCATCAGTGTCATTATTGATTTGTTGATCTCCAAAAATGTTGAGTTCTGAACATCTAAAGTTTGACAGGAACTGGGCAAACTCCACCTGCTGATGAAGATCATGTAATATTGATTGAAAGCTCCAGGACAGGTACAGCTTGGCCCGTGTGTTTAGATTGTTTTGCAATGCGAGAACAAGATCTTTGAACGTCTTCTTCATAAACTGTCACCGTGTTTCTTATCGTCACCGCTTTTCATCTTCCACGTCGTCGACATCTTCACAATCACCATCATTTCCTGAGAGACATCTGAAGTGGATGAAGAGATGCAGCTGGAGCCTCATTTCATAGATTACTGTCAAACGTTGTCAATGCATTAACACACAAACGCACACACACACACACACACACACACACACACACACACACACACAGAGACACACACACACACACACACACACACACACACACACACACACACACACACAGAGACACACACACATTGGAATCTCAGCATGCATATGTCAGTGGCTGCATTATGTGTCAACAGAGAGAGAGCGCCTGGGGGTTTGTAAACATCCCACTCAACTGATCTGTGACTCATCACACACACACACACACACACACACACACACACACACACACACACACACACACACACACACACACACACACACACACACACACTAAGCGCATTCAACCAGCATGAATAAACAACAACAGCATCCTGAATATCCAGAATCTCTCTCCTGCATGTATGAAATTACTGTGTGTGTGTGTCTTTTAATGTTCCTGTAAATGTGTGTGTGTGTGTGTGTGTGTAAATGTGTGTGTGTGTGTGTGTGTGTGTGTGTGTGTATGTGGGTGTGATTCATTATTTTACCAAGGATAATGTGCTGAATATAGATCTTCCCCCACCACACACACACACACACACACACACACACACACACACACACACACAGATGTAGAGCTTTATAGATTTGTATTTGACTGTTTCTTTCTTTCTGTTTAATTTAATTCATCCAGCAAACAGGAAGGAGTTATCCCTGAGATGTCTGAAAAGAGACACAGGTGATGGAGCCAATTATTTAAATTGTACTTTGCAGGACAGAAAATCAAACCACAGAACGAACAGAAAGCTGCAGACACCCACATACACTCGTCCTCCATCCGTGCACACAGTCAAATCTAATCTGCACACCTGGCTTTATAACATGCATCTTGGGTGATCTGATCAGCTTTAAGATCTCACTTCCCCACTCAATGTGAAAATAAACATGTGCATCATTTCCGTTTGCAAAGACCAAATGCAGTTTTTATTTTTAACTGGCGAGAGGCAGCAATACACTTCCTCTAACCTAGTCTGCCAGAAATTAGAAGAATAACGAAGACGAAGATAGATTTTGGAAATCAGACAGCAGCTTTCATGTCTACTCCACCCACATGAATCCATGTTGCATGTTGTTGTGGCTTCTTCTTGTTGACTGGCTCTTAAATGCTACTAACACACACAGGAAGTCAGTTGAGTAGGTGATCCTTCAGTCAGGTCAGGGACACATTTGCATTCACACCACAAAAGAAAATGTGGGATTCTGCAATGTAATAGACAGGTACTACTTTCCCATACAGGTTGCATTACGCATCACAAAATGGCCACTGTTGCACACACTCTATCTCCCAGAATGCCTCAGCAATCAGACAACTGTAGGTGCTTAAATGTGCTTAAATGTGTGTAAGATTTAGTGGCATCTAGCAGAACAGACTTGGCAGGAAATGGAGTATAACATTCATATGTATGTTTGAATTTGTGTCTAATCCTGAAAATAAGAATCATTGTGTTTTTGTTATCTTAGAATGAGCCATTTATATCTATACAGGAAGTGGGTCATCTTCCATTGAGTCCATCATGCAGCACTGCTATGTTTCTACAGTAGCCCAGAGACGACAAACCAAGGACTTTCACATTTTGTACATTTGTTTCTTGCAGGTGGGAAGTTCTGGTCCTCTGAAATGAGGCCAACGCCGAAGTAACTTAGAACTGCATTCTCTCAAAAGGCCACCAGGGGGCGACCGTCTCTATACAAGTCAATGGAGAATTCACCAACTTCTCACTTGATTTCTAACCTCAGTAAACGTTTTCAAAATGTGTTTATGGTCTCAATCGCTAGTTTAAAGCCTTCTTCAATGCAGTATGATGTTCATTTGGGACATTTTGGCCTCCCTGATTTTATATGTGACGATAAAGCAGGGTATGCATTAGGGCGTGGCTACGTCCTGATTGACAGGTTGATTGACCAATGTCCTCGAGATCCAGCCCTCGCAACCATAGCAACCTCCCCGCTCCGCCCATGGCCCCGCCTCATACCTCTATAAGTAGAATCCGTGTTTTTATTTTTCCCAGCATGCACCTGACATTTTCAAGATGTGCCTGTACTAAGCCATTCGGCTGATGCCTCTAACTCCACTAATTTGCAACCAAATGAAAAAAAAGGGCTGAAGGGGAACCATCGCTTTAAGTAGAAGACACCTTAAAAGTTGAGTTTTTAAAGAACATTTTTCTCCTCCAAGATGTTTTAAGGTGGTTCTTGGACTTGGAGTACCTGTTAATAACCTACTTCTACTTCCTTTTGATTCTTCTACTTGTGCCTATTGTGTTTTATTGCACTGTCCGACCCTGGCCTGCTGGTTACCTCTCATTACATCACAGTATGCAGCACAGATCACCTCTGGATGCAGTCTGGGTAATCACATCTCAGTGCATCATTAATGTGTCTTGGGTGCTTTCACACATGATCCACTTATGATCCGATCATAATGATATAATAATGATAATGCTGGGTGTGGAAAGTGTTTTCTAAAGTAATTAATGGACTGAGACAATTTAATATAAAGAGGGAGGGAATTTTAGAAGTCTGGGGCAAATTGTATGAAGGCTGATCAGTGCTGATGCTTTGGTTCTTCAGGAGGAGTTCAGGCTTGTAGTGCAGCAGAAGACAGAAATATATGCAAGGTGAGAACTTTTACCAGCATGGCTCCTTATTTGAAATGAAGGTAAATCTTAAATGACATGTTTATAAAGCAACAAGTCTTCCAAATTAAAAGCATTTGACTATGCAACTCTGGCAACAAGACCATTGAATGACACATAGGATCATTTGCAATCAGTCTCTCCAACAATTTTAAATCACAATGATTAAAGCACATTCAAGAAATCCTTACAATATTGGAAGAGATTGCAATTTGCAATAGTCAAGTCAACCATGATTATGATTTGCTCAAATACAGTCTTTGCTTTTTGAGTTTTGAGCAGATTCATCGCTCTAATGTGTTTCAAGCTAAATTCAACAGCTGGAGCTTAGTTGTCCCACATTACCGTAATCCACCTTATATGTGTAAACTAATAAAAAAAACATGCATTCTTATGTCTTATTCTTATTCTAGGAAAAACTGTATATGTGTCTGACTGTGAGAGAGAATAAATGCATAAATAAATAACATCTTAAAACACGCTGTTCCGCCGACGGGACGGACCGGAAGTTGGGAGGTAGCGACAAGTTCTTCTGAATGTTTTAAACACCAACCCTTAAACATATATATTCATGCCGTACATCGTTGGAAAGCTTAGATTCTCCTGATTCATTCAAGACCACTCACCAATTATATGGTTGCTCACAGCCGTAATAGTATTAGCGGTTAGCTCGGCTAGCCACTCAGCTAAAGTAAAAACAGCTATAATGCTACATACCTTCAAAGTCTTCTCTTTATCCACAACGATCATCTTATGTCTCAGGACTTTCTGTACAGCTCGCCAAGTATCCATTCTTGTGAAATATGAAATCCGTTTCCATAAAACCGAAATACTTTCCTCAATATGTCAACATGTATTTAGTCCAACACGGAACGTAATAACACACGGAACAAACCATATACGGTCCGTTTACGTCATTTCCTGACCTGCACGTCCGTCTCAGAGTACACGTGACTAGATGTTTACGACCGTTAGTCCCTCCTGCTTCTGACGACACCACTCACCAGCCAATCAGTGCTTAGGATGAGGCAGCACGAGCCTCCAAAGCCAATGAGGACATGGGACCGACGACAACGACCACGTGGGTTTGATTGACAGCTGTTCCAGCCAATGGAAATATTCGGTGAAATGACGTTGATAACCTTTTAGCCAATAGTTTCCAGGTTTCCAACGGTGTATGACGTATGACGCTATCAGTCTGGCTGTCCATGAGCGTAACCTGCGCGCTCCGAGATACATCTGAGTCTCAAACTATGTGGGATCTGTGCTGGTCACAACTTGGGCATGTCGTTTAGGCTAAAAACATAAAAAATAGGGGAATGTATTAAGAGGATAAAACTGTCTCAAACTCGGACCTCCAACCCTGCAGCATCCAGTTATCAGCACAGGAGCTCAGTTGTCCCACATTACCGTAATCCACTTTATATGTGTAAACTAATTAAAACAATGCATTCTTATGTCTTATTCTTATTCTAGGAAAAACTATATGAGTCTCAATGTGTGTGTGAGAGAGATAATAAATAAATGAATAAATAAAACTGGCTCAACCTCTGCTCAAACTCGGACCTCCAAGCCTGCAGCATCCAGTTATCAGCACAGGAGCTCAGTTGTCCCACATTACCGTAATCCACTTTATATTTGTAAACTAATAAAAAAACATACATTCTTACTCTTATTATTATTATTATAGAAAAAACTATATGAGTCTAACTGTGAGAGAAATAAATAGAAAAATAAAAATGTATTTGATGATTTTGTAATCAAAAACTAGCATTTATATATTCTTTGAAATGACACGTACAACATACAGACTGCTAGTTTCAGTGCCTCATATCACGTCTCCAATCTGCTGGAGAAAATTACCTCCAGCAACAAGGACTTCAGGTAAAACGAGCTCACGGTGGAGTAAACTACATGTGTGGACATGTCAACATGTGTAATTTTAAACAGTGTAACTTTAACAGTGGACATATACTAGTTAGCTTTAAAATAATTGATAAATGCACAGGAGCTTAATCGTCCCACATTACCGTAATCCACCTAATATGTGTTAACTAATAAAAAACATACATTAAACTATATATGTCTGACTGGCAGTCTACTTTAAAATAATTGTATAGAAAAAGAGATAAATGCACAAGAGCTTAGTTGTCCCACATTACCGTAATCCAACTAACATGTGTAAATTCATTTAAAAGAAATACATTCTTATCATAATTATTATTATTATTATTATTAATATAGGAAAAACTATATGAGTCTGACTATGAGAGAAATAAATAGATAAATAAAAATTAGTTTGATGATTTTGTAGGCATATACTACTTTGCTATAAAATAATATATAAATGCACAGGAGCTTAATTGTCCCACATTACCGTAAACCACCTAATATGGTAAACTAATAATAAAAACATACATTCTTATCATTATTCTTATTCTAGGAAAAACTATATATGTCTGACTGGCAGTCTACTAGAAAACTAGAAAACTGGAGCTTAGTACCTTATATGTGTAAACTAATACAAAAAATACATTCTTATCATTATTGTTATTATTGTTATTATTATTATTATTATTATTATTATTATTATAGGAAAAGCTATATGAGTCTGACTGTGAGAGAAATAAATAGATAAATAAAAATTAGTTTGATGATTTTGTAGGCATATACTACTTTGCTATAAAATAATACTGGAGCTTAATTGTCCCACATTACCGTAATCCACCTAATATGTGTTAACTAATAAAAAACACACATTCTTATCGTTATTATTCTTATTATGGGAAAAACTATATATGTCTGACTGGCAGTCTACTTTAAAAAAAACTGTATAGAAAACTGGAGCTTAGTTGTCCCACATTACCGTAATCCACCTTATATGTGTAAACTAATAAAAAAGACATTCTTCTTGTTCTTCTTGTTCTTCTTCTTCTTATTATTATTATTATTATTATTATTATAGGAACAGCTATATGAGTCTGACTGTGAGAGAAATAAATAGATAAATAAAAATTAGTTTGATGATTTTGTAGGCATATACTAGTTTGCTATAAAATAATATATAAATGTACTTTTTGTCCCACATTACCGTAATACACCTAATATGTGTTAACCTAATATGTGCTAATAAAAAACATTGTTTTAAACTATATGAGTCTGACTATGAAAGAGAGAATTAAATAAACAAATAAATAAATAAACTCTGTCTGAGACTCTGACCCCTGACCCCCAGCAGCGTCCAGCCCTGCTAACCCCGCCCCTCTGCAGACAGAAACGGGAGCTCCATTCAAACACACCAAACTCCGCGCCCCGGGATGCGACAGTCTCTGTAAGAAAAAGGGAACAAAACAAGGCAACAGCGCAACAACACAACAACCAAGCAACACTTACACACACACACACACACACACACACACATAGCACAACACAACTCAACACCAGGAACAACAACACCTACACACACACACACACACAGTAGCAGGAGGAGGCTATCAGCTAACAGCACCGACATGGCGAGCGCCTCGTACCACATCTCCAATCTGCTGGAGAAAATGACCTCCAGCGACAAGGATTTCAGGTAATAACAAGCTCATAATTAAGTGTGGCACGTGCACGTTTCATATCGGCTGCACGTGTGTTTGTGTTGTGTGTTTTTATGGTCCGATATGGGAGCAGAGAGGAAGCTTTGGTGCAGCTTGGTGCAGCTTTTTGGGGCCTTGCTGCTTCATGTTAGCCAGCAGCCACCTGTCTGAGCTGAGCATCGGCCTCCTACGTCACTTAGCTCACAGGTTTGATGCCCTGTGGTGTGTGTGTGGTGTGTGTTTGTACTCTACAGTGGCTGGGATGTCCATGGTTAGGAGGCTCAGACTGCCGCACATGGTGTTAGTCTGCAGGGTTTAGCTTCATCACCATCGTTAGCTTCCTCAATGCTAACTGGTAGCTACTAACTTCTGTCATGCTGCTGCTGCAGAGCTAGCGTGATGTCAGCTCTGGTAGGTGTTGGTGTGTGTGTGTGTGTGTGTGTGTGTGTTTGGCGTTTTTTAACATTTGTGTATTTAATAAGTGCATGTGGAAGAAACCAGCTGAGTGGTGTTATTGTGTATGAAGCAGTAAAGCAGAGATGTGTAGTAAGGTTAGTGTGTTTTTAAGATAAGTAGCAGCATGTAAACAGACAGCAGCTTCATCAGTCATCCAGTAATTAAGAACATTTATTAAAGTATTATACTGATGTACTTTACTGTAGGGATAATATCTGCAGGTGTGAGCTGCTACAAACCTATAAATATTATAAAATACACTAAAAATGTCCATAAATGAAACTAATAGCATGATGTGCATCACACAGTACTATATCTTTATTACAGTAGATATAAAATATTATCACACTGATTCTGTTATTCTGCACTAAATACTGTGTTTATTCAACTACAGCACTTAACTATAATTTTAATGTATTTGTACTTTACTGTAGTGTTTATATGTGATGCTACTTTCTACATCTCAGAGGGAAATATTGTACTTTCTACTCCACTACATTTATTTAACAGCTTTAGTTACTTTTCAGATGCAGATTTGACTCAATGGATAATATAACAAGCTTTTAAAATACAACACATTGTTAAAGATGAAACCAGTCAGCAGTGTGTAGTCGGCTCACATTTCAGATGTCTATGAGTTGTTAACAGCTCCACCAAATACTGATTCTTCCCTCTAAACTTCTCACATGCTTTCATTTCAATAAATGTTCAAATGATCCAATATTTCAGCCAAAATCAAAGATTAGAGAAAAAGTCCAAAAACTGAAAACACATTTGTGTATCACAACTTTGTTTTTCTTCTTTCCCATTAATCATCTCAGCAGCCCTCACATGTATCTGCTGACATTTATAGCTAACTGTATATAAAGTAGTATAAACTAGCTAACTGTATATAAAGTAGTATAAACTAGCTAACTGTATATAAAGTAGTATAAACTAGCTAACTGTATATAAAGTAGTATAAACTAGCTAACTGTATATAAAGTAGTATAAACTAGCTAACTGTATATAAAGTAGTATAAACTAGCTAACTGTATATAAAGTACTGTAAACTAGCTAACTGTATATAAAGTAGTATAAACTAGCTAACTGTATATAAAGTACTGTAAACTAGCTAACTGTATATAAAGTAGTATAAACTAGCTAACTGTATATAAAGTAGTATAAACTAGCTAACTGTATATACAGTAGTGTAAACTAGCTAACTGTATATAAAGTAGTATAAACTAGCTAACTGTATATAAAGTAGTATAAACTAGCTAACTGTATATAAAGTAGTATAAACTAGCTAACTGTATATAAAGTAGTATAAACTAGCTAACTGTATATAAAGTAGTATAAACTAGCTAACTGTATATAAAGTAGTGTAAACTAGCTAACTGTATATAAAGTAGTGTAAACTAGCTCCACCTCCAGCAGCTACAACAGTAACATGCTGCTCTAACACTGATGCTTCACTATTAATAATCTAATCTAATGATATAATAATATATCACTACTTTTACTGTAATACTGCATACTACATCACTATAATACTGCAGTACTTTTACTGTAATACTGCATACTACATCACTATAATACTGCAGTACTTTTACAGTAATACTGCATACTACATCACTATAATACTGCAGTACTTTTACTGTAATACTGCATACTACATCACTATAATACTGCAGTACTTTTACTGTAATACTGCATACTACATCACTATAATACTGCAGTACTTTTACTGTAATACTGCATACTACATCACTCATAATACTGCAGTACTTTTACTGTAGGAGTATTTTTACTGCAGTAAAGGATGTAAATGTTAACAGCAGGTGTTTAAAGTGGTCGACTTGTTGATACATGAGGGGATTTGTGTAATTTAAGTTTATTTAAAGGTCAGATTCACAGTTTTTAAAGTGTGTCTTAACCATTTAAGGATCCTTTCATGATGCTTCTGTGTTTAAATATGAAGCTTCAGTCGTCCAGATGAGTCAGATTAAGTAGATATGTTTCAACGTTAGTCTTTTTGTTGCTATACTTTTGGGCCTGACCCCTAAAACTTGCTGAGTCGATGCGTCAGTCGATAAGCCCTCCGGTTCATCACAGTTTGTCTAATTGCCTTTTTGTTGTTTTTCCTTTTGTTTCTGTTTTTTTTTGTCGTGTCATTTGTTAAATCCGAAGTTTAAATCAGCTTAAATCCAGTTTAACCTTCCTGTCGTCCTCCCGTCTGTTTTGACTGTTCCTTCTTTCCTTCCTCTATCCCCCTTTCTTCCTTCTGTCCTTCCTCCTTTCCTCTGTCCTTCTTTCCTTCCTTCCTCCCTTCCGCTTTTCCTTTCTCCCTCCCTCCCTCCTTTCCTTCCTTCTTCCTCCCTTCCTTCCTCCTTTCCTTCTTTCTTCCTACCTTCCCTCCTTCTTCCTTCCTCCCTTCCTCTGTCCTTCTTTCCTTCCTTCCTCCCTTCCGCTTTTCCTTTCTCCCTCCCTCCCTCCTTTCCTTCCTTCTTCCTCCCTTCCTTCCTCCTTTCCTTCTTTCTTCCTACCTTCCCTCCTTCTTCCTGCCTTCCTTCTTCCCTCCCTTCCTTCTTCCTTCCAACAGGAGGGTTAATCAGACTCTCTACGTTTTTAATTAACTTATTAATTATATTTATCTTTTATTTCTCTGACGGTGTAAATCTGTTAGTTTCACACTAGAAAAGAAGAAAACCCCCCAGCGTTAAAACTCGAGTCTTTCAGGTTAAACATGAAACCGGCGGCTCTGAGAGGTTTTTGCCCTGAAGCTGCTCTGATTGCTCTGATGTGACTGCGATGAAGCGGGCGGAGACGTGAGGAATGTTTCTCACAGTGGAAACAAGTTGAATATAAGTGATGAGTCGGGATTATTAAAGTTGTTCTGTAGGTGAACTTTTGGGCTGAAGGGTTAAAGGTTAACTCTGGGTCGACTGTCGGGGGTAGGCATGGACCGGTATGAGATTCTGACGGTGTGATAACCTTAGGTAAAAATATCACGGTCTCACGGTTTCACGGTTTTATGATTACAGCTATAAAATGTGATATTTTGAAATGTCTGTATTTAAAAACAAAAGGGAAAAAAATGTTTCCCATTGAACGGTCTTTTATTTTTAGTAAATATGTATTTAAAATAAATAATAATAAAAAATAACTGAATTCTTTCTAAATAAATAAATAAGTGCAGTCCTTTAACCGAGGCTAAACCTGCAGCTCAAGTCACGACATAAATTCATTATTTTTTGTGGAAAAAACACAAAATACAAATAAATGCAATCACTTAACCTGTGGCTCAAGATCAGAACATAAATAATTGAAAAAAGTAAAAACATTTCTAAGATAAATATAAATAAATAAATGCAGCAGGAGCTTAAAACTGAATCAACAGTTTTTGGACACTTGCTCACGATCATATAGGATGTATTTCCTCCTCCCGCTGCTACTGTCCGTTACCTTCTTCCTCCGAGCCACGGCCGTCTGTCTTTTTACAGTAGCTGAAGTATAAATACAGCCGACTTGGTCCTTTTAGACGGGGGGGGGGGGGGGAGTTCGGGGGGCTCGCCTCCTTCAGCCGTCATACAGCCTGCAGAGCTACCTGCTTGTAACAGCAGGAGGAGTACGGGAGGGGTTGTACTTCACGCTGCAGCTGCATGCAACCTGAGCGACCTCCACTCTCTCTCTCTGACCAGACGTCACATTAAAAAAACCCGCTCATACCCAAACAGTCTATGCTCATGCCGCAGGAACGGTGTGACGGAACATTTTAGTGGTTTTGAAACCGTGACTTTTTCATACCGTGGTAAACCTTGAAACCGGTAACTGGCCCATGCCTAGTCGGTGGGGGGCACTAAGAGGGAATCTGATGCTAAAGTGTGCTAAGTGCTAATGTGTCAGATATGAGTTGATATGATAGAAGCTGATCAGATACTTTTTAATGACTGTGTGTCCATCACATTAGAAGGTTTTAATATTCAGTATGAAGAAGAGGAGGAGGAGGAAGAGGAGGAGGAGGAGGAGGAGGAGGAGGAGGAGGAGGAGGAGGAGGAGGAGGGAAGATCACAGAGAGGAAAACCTGACTGGTGCTTTAAAGACAAACTTGGAAATATTGTGAATTCGTCCTTTTTAATGTTTCTCTCTGAGATCTGAGAACAAACTCAATAAAACTGGAGACAATATTCATCACAGACGCTTTGTCCTCTTCTTCATCGTCTTCATCTTCCTTTTTCTCTTTATCTTCGTCTTCTTTTTCGTCTTCTTCTTCCTCTTCTTCATCTTGATTTTCTTCGTCATAGTCTTCTTCTAGTCGTCTTTATCTTTTATATTCTTTCCTTCTTCCTCATGATTATCTTCAGCTTCTTCTTCCTCTTTATCTTCATCTTCCTCCTTTTCTTTGTCGTCGTCTTCCATTTATTCATGATTGTCTTCATCTTCTTCCTCTTTATCTTCATCTTTATTTTCTTCTTCATCATCTTCATCGTCTTCTTTGTTTTCTTCCTCATCATCATCATCCTCTTCTTTGTCATCTTTATCTTACTCTTCGTCTACTTCCTCTTCTTCTTTGTCTCCATCATCTTCTTCCTCTTCATCTTCATCTTCTTCCTCTTCATCTTCTTCCTCTTCATCATCTTCATCTTTATCTTAGTCTTCGTCTCCTTCGTCTCCTTCTTCATCTTCTTCGTCTCCTTCTTCTTCCTCTTCATCATACTCTTCTTCATCATGATCTAAGAACACCTGAAGCAGACTCTCTCTCTCTAATTGTTCCTCGGAGCTGGTTTCAGGAATGTTTACCTCCATTTGACCTTTGACCTCTTCTTATAAATCACAGCGGGGAAATAACATCCTGTGGTTTTAAGGTGGATTTTAAGGTGGATCTCCAGTGATCTGCAGAATAAATAAATATAAAATGCTTCTTTTATGATGCAAATATTCAACTTTGACTCTTTATATTCTATAAAATAATGATTATGAATTATTATGAAGTCTTTTTACACTCTGTTTGCTCTCTGACGGCTTCATTAAAGATTAATTTGACATTTATTAATGACTGATGGGACAATTAATGAATGTGAACTGGAGTAGAAACTAATTATGACATCCACCTTTCCTTCCTCCCTCCCTCCCTTCCTTCCTTTCTCCCTCCTTTCCTTCCTCCTTTCTTCCTTCCTTCCTTCCTTCCTTCCTTCCTTCCTTCCTACCTCCTTTACTTCCTTCTTTCCTTCTGTCCTCCTTTTTCTCTTCCTTCCTTCCTTCCTTCCTACTTCCCTCCCTCCTTTCCTTCATTCTTCCTCCTTTCCATCCTTCATTCCTTCCTTCCTTCCTACTTCCCTCCCTCCCTTCCTTCTTTCCTTTCCTCCCTTCCTTCTCCCTCCTTTCCTTCCTCCTTTCCTTCCTTCTTCCTTCCTTCCTCCCTTCCTTCCCTCCTTCCTCCCTCCCTCCCTTCCTTCTTCCTCCCTTCCTTCTTCCTCCCTTCCTCCCTTCCTCCCTTCTCTCTAGGACAACTATGCAAAGATCATTTGGGTTTGGGTTAAAATGATGACTGCTGACAAGTTTTCAAATTCCTTAAAGATATGCAACCTTTGTTGTCATGGCAACAGTGGACACCACCATTAATTGACATGAGCAAGATTAAGTCGATTAGAGTTTCTAAATGTATGTTTCGATTATTTTTCGATTAATTGCCCGGCACTATTTTCTATTGGATTCAGGTCAGGTGATTGGTTGAGACTTTCCTCGGCTGTGTGTTTGGCGTCATTGTCTTTCTGAAATGTCCATCCTTGTTTCAGATTTTTATCAAGAATGTCTCGGTACATTTTTCCATTAATCCTTCCTTCAGTTATATGAAGTGTCGTATGCAGAATAACAGCTCCACACCTAAGGCTGCTCAATTAATCAAAACTTGAGTTTAAGGTGAAATGAAGTGATAACAAATATTTCAAATACTACTCATGTTATTATGTTATGTTATTTATTGTATGCAATCGCTGATGGACAATGCCTGACAGCCATCGGACCAACCTTACTGCAGGTTTGAGCTTTGGATGAATTGTTTAATTAATTTGTGTGTTCTGTGTGTTTCCAGGTTTATGGCCACTAACGACCTGATGACGGAGCTACAAAAAGATTCAATCAAACTCGACGACGACAGCGAGAGAAAGGTCAGTTTAAACCGTTTATACTGGTTAAAGGCTCATCGTTAAATAAGTGTTGGCAACATGAGAAATACAAAAATCAGTTTAAAATAGTCTTAAAAGCAGCATCAGGTTTGTTATAATGTACTGTTAGTATTTTTGTTGGTTTTATATCATTTGCACCATTTTTTTTACCAAAAGTAAGACTGAATGCTCCTGAAAATGTCAAATGGTGTAACCACAAAAGAATGATAAATATTAAATATTTGATCACCTACAGTGTGTTTAAGTGGACTTATACTAATAATGACTTCATTTAAAAAACGTCAAATGAAAAGAAAGTAAAGTTTATATCTATTCTTGAGTTTTGAGCAAACCATTGGATTGATTGATTGATTGATTCATTCATTCGTTCATTCATTAATTGATTGATTGACAGGTCGTGAGGATGATTCTCAAACTGTTGGAGGACAAGAACGGAGAAGTTCAGAACCTGGCCGTCAAATGGTGAAAACACATTTCTTTATATTTTAGTTTAATTTTCTACGTTTTTTAACCCTCCTGTTGTCCTCGAGTCAAGGAAGGAAGGAAAGGAGGAAGGGAGGGAGAAAGGAGGAAGGAAGGGATGGAGAAAGAAGGAAGGAAAGGAGGAAGGGAGGAAGAAGGATGGAAGGGGGGAAGAAGGGAAGCAAAGGAGAAAGAAAGAAGGAAGGAGGTAGGGAGGAAGGAGGTAAGGAAGGGAGAAAGGAAGGAGGAAGGAAGGAAGGAGGAAGAAGGATGTAAGGGGGAAGAAGGAGGAAAGGAGGAAGGAATGGAGGAAGAAGGAAGGAAAGGAGGAAGGAAGGAGAGGGAAGGAAGGTAGGAGGGAGGGAGGGGAAGGAAGGAAGGAAGAAGGATGGAAGGAAAGGAAGGAAGGAGGGAGGAAAAAAGGACAGAAGGAAGGGAGAAAGGAAGGAAGGAAAGAAGGACAGAAGGAAGGAGGGGGAGGAAAGAAGGAAGGAGGGAGGGGGGAGGAAAGAAAGAGAGAAGGAGGGAGGAAAGGAAGGAAAGACGGACAGAAGGAAGGAAGGAGGGGGGGGGGCAGAAGGAAGGGTGACAGGAAAAGAAGGAACAGTCCAAACAGACGGGGTGAATTTGACCCGGGAGGACGACAGGAAGGTTGACGTGTCTCCGAGTGTCTGTTAACGCTGAGGGTGCGCTTGTTTCGCCAGCCTCGGGCCGCTGGTCAGCAAGGTGAAGGAGTACCAGGTGGAGACGATCGTGGACACGCTGTGCACCAACATGCTGTCGGACAAAGAACAACTCAGAGACATTTCCTCCATCGGACTCAAAACTGTGATCGGAGAGTTACCGCCTGCCTCCAGTGGTAAACCCCCCCCCCCCCCCCCCCCCCCCCCCACTCCCTCATTTATACATTTACATGAGTGGATGTAGCTGTAAGAAGAAAACTTTAACTCCACCTATAACTAATTTCTACTCAGATTTAAGGACTTTTTAAAAAATGAATTGTTTAGTTAAAATGTCAAAAAGTATTTTCCTTCCTCCCTTCCTTCTTTCCTCTGTCCTTTTCCTTTCTCCCTCTCTCGCTCCTTCCTTGCTTCCTCCCGCCCTCCTACCTTCCTTCTTTCCTTTCCTTCCTTCCTTTCTTTCCTCCCGTCCTTCTTTCCATCCTTTCCTTCCCCCCTTCCTTCCTCCCTCCCTTCTTCCTTCCTCCCTCCATCCCCTTTTCTTCCTTCCTTCTGTCCTTCTCTCCTCCCTACCTCCTTCTTTCCTCTGTCCTTTCCTCCCTTCCTTCCTCCCTCCTTTCCTTCCTTTTTTCCTCCCTCCCTCCCTCCTTCCTTCTTTCCTCTGTCCTTCCTCCCTACCTTCTTTCCTTTCCTCCCTTCCTTCCTCCCTTCCCCATATTTCACGCTAAAAGAAAGCGAAGGGAGGAAGGAAAGAGAGGAAGGAAGGGAGGAAGAAGGAAGGGAAGGAAGGAAAGAAAGGAGGGAGGGAGGATGGAAGGCAGGAGGAAGGAAGGAAAGGAAAGGAGGAAGGAAGGAAAGAGAGTATTTTAACAGCTCTCTGATGGAAAAAATGCCTCAAATTTGACCCTGAACATTATTTACCAACAATCCGAAACTCAAACACATTCAGTGTACGGTGATATAAAACAGAGAAAATCAGTACAACCTCACACTGAAAAGCTGGAATCACAGTTTTTAAATACATTCCTGATTATTTTCCCTTCAATAAATCAACTAATAACCAAACTCTCCTCTCTGTGTGTCTCAGGATCTGCTTTAGCGGCAAGCGTGTGTAAGAAGATAACCGGCCGTCTGACGAGCGCCATCGCCAAACAGGAAGACGTGTCAGTCCAGCTGGAGGCGCTCGACATCATGGCCGACATGCTCTGCAGGTATTTACTGTAACCACACAAGCATGGTTTGAATATGGTATGCAATATTTTAATTTCTTCTAAACCAGAGATGTCAAATTCATTTTCAATCAAGGGCCACATACAGCCCAATTTAATCCCATGTGGGCCGGATCATTAAAAAGATGGAGGGAAGGAAGGACAGGTGGAAGGAAAGAAGACAGGAAGGAAGGAAGGAAGGAAGGAAGGACAGATAGAAGGAAAGAAGGTAGGAAGGGAAAGAAGACAGGAAGGAAGGAAGGAAGGACGGACAGGTGGAAGGAAGGAAGGTAGGAAGGGAAAGATGACAGGAAGGAAGGAAGGTAGGAAGAAAAAGAAGACACAAAAGAAGGAAGGAAGGAAACAAAGGAAGGAAGGAAGGACAGGGGGAATGAAGGAAGGAAGGAAGGACAGATGGAAGGAAAGAACGTAGGAAGGGAAAGAAGACAGAAAGGAAGGAAGGGAGAAATAAGGAAAAATAATAGTATAATATGTCAATGTTGTGTGTTTATTCGCTCGTTACGTTACATTTTCAGAACATCTGTCTCCACTGAATTAACAGTAGGAGGTTAAGTGTGTACAGGAAGTCGTGGTGCTCCAGAAAACAGGACTCCCCCCAACAACAGCACTGTGTAAATCAAATACTGGACACACTCACGTCATCCTGTCTAACTGAGACTAAATAATCTGTTTGTCTCTGCAGACAAGGAGGCCTGCTGGTGAACTTCCATCCCTCCATCCTGAGCTGCCTGCTCCCTCAGCTCACCTCCCCCAGACTGGCTGTCAGGAAGGTAACGCCGACCTTTTAACCCTTAAACAATAAAGCTGGCGATGTCTATATTTAACTCTAGTTTGGAGCCGAAGCCTGATATGTCTCCTTTGTGCCGTAGACTCACTCTGCTGCTGCACTGGGTGATATGAGCCTTTATTCTGAAGAGTTTTGGTCACGTTAGTTTGTTTAGAATGACTGAATGTTGCTGCTTATTAGACCAACCCCCCCCCCCCCCCCCCCCCCTCCGGACCTTTTGCTTTATTTATTCATTTCCTGTACAATTTTTCATAGTTATATTAAGAGAAGTTTATATTGTTATTGCTTTTTGAGGAATAAAATTCAATCGCTGCACATCTGCTACATGTACAATTAGGCATGGGCCGGTATGAGATTCTGACGGTGTGATAACCTTAGGTAAAAATATCACGGTTTCACGGTATTATGATTACGGCTATAAAATGTGATATTTTGAAATGTCTGTATTTTGAAAAAAAAAACTAAAAAAACATTTCTAAGATAAATATAAATAAATGCAGCAAGAGCTTAAAACTGAATCTCAACAGTTTTTTGGAGACTTGCTCACGATCATATAGGATGTATTTCCTCCTCGTGCTGCTACTGTCCATTACCTTCTTCCTCCGAGCCGCGGCTGTCTGTCTTTTTTATGGTAGCCGAAGTATAAATACAGCCGACTTGGTCCTTTTATAGATGGGGGGGGGAAAGTTCGGGGGCTCGCCTCCTCCAGCCATCATACAGCCAGCAGAGCTACCTGCTTGTAACAGCAACCGGAGTACGGGAGGGGTTGTACTTCACGCTGCAGCTGCACACGACCTGAGGGACCTCCACTCTCTCTCTGACCAGACGTCACATTAAAAAAACCCGCTCATACCGCAGGAACGGTGTGACGGAAAATTTTAGTGGTTTTGAAACCGTGACTTTTTCATACCGTGGTAAACCTTGAAACCGGTAACCGGCCCATGCCTATGTACAATTATATTATTTACTTCTTTTTAGTAGAGTAAAGTTTCTGGACAACAGAGGTCTACGGCAGACCCAAATATGAGGCTTGTTGACAATCACATAGATGTTGGAACTCTTGAGCCTCATCCTCTTTGAAGTAATTTTTAGAGCTGTCAAACGATTAATTTTTTTAATCGAGATTAATCGCAGAATTTCCATAGTTAATCACGATTAATGGCGTTTTGAATTGCATGTTTAAAATCCTGTTATTTTCCATTTGAAGGCAGTTTTAAGCCCATAATGTAAAGCATTTCTTACCAGAGTGTCTTAACTGGGAATCAATCACGGCTCTGCTGCGACTCCCACACTCCAAAATGGTCCTTTGGTGGAGCTGAGGCTGGCTTGGCTGCACCTGGGTGTTTAGCGTGGAGGTGCTAACTCAAACTCCACGTACTCCGGTGGTAGTTAAACTCCGTTTGACACAGGTTGCATTTTACTTTTGACTTGTCAACTGAAGCGTCTGGAAGTGTTTTAAAGTTAAACAAGCCGTTCAAAAGTCCAGTAGCTCTCTTACTTTCCATCAGCGCGGTAGGTTTACTGCAGGAGGCCACTTCAAAGCATAGCGCTACAGCTAGAGGAGCCGTCTACGGGGGAGTAGAAGGGACAAAAAGGCTTGCAACATTAAAATGCGATTTTAAAAAATGTACGCGTTATGGATTGCATTAATTAACGTTAAGCCCTAGAAATTTTCCTTCACAGCAACACAACAGGAACCTTTATGTTAACTTGTGAAAGCCTCTCTTCATTTATTTATCTCCATGAATGTTTCAGAGGACCATCATGGCTCTGGGCCACCTGGTGATGTCCTGCGGGAACCTGGTCTTCATCGATCTGATTGAACATCTTCTGACGGAGCTCGGCAGGAACGACAACATGTCAACCACAAGAACCTACATCCAGTGCACGGCGGCCATCAGCAGACAGGCGGGACACAGGATCGGTGAGATGAGAGGGGACGACATGCCAACAGCTAGAACAGGGGTGTCAAACATGAGGCCCGTGGGCCAGATCCGGCCCGCCAAGGGGTCCAATCCGGCCCACTGTCCTTATTCCTCCCTTCCTTCCATCTTCCCTTCCTTCCTTTCTGTCTTCTTTTTCTTCCTTCCCTCCTTCCTTCTTTCCTTCCACCTGTCCGTCCTTCCTTCCTTCCATCTTCCCTTCCTTCCTTTCTGTCTTCTTTTTCTTCCTTCCTTCTTTCCTGTCTTCCTTCCCTCCTTCCTTCTTTCCTTCCACCTGTCCATCCTTTCTTCCTTCCTTCCTTCCTTCCCTCCTTCTTCCTTTCCTTCCACTTGTCCTTCCTTCCTTCCTTCTTTTGTGTCTTCTTTTTCTTCCTTCCTTCCATCTGTCCTTCCTTCCTTCCATCTGTCCTTCCTACCTTCCCTCCTTCCTTCTTTCCTTCCACCTGTCCTTCCTTCCTTCCTTCCGTCCTTCCTTCCTTCCTTCCTTCCTTCCTTCCTTCCATCTTCCCTTCCTTCCTTTCTGTCTTCTTTTTCTTCCTTCCTTCTTTCCTGTCTTCCTTCCCTCCTTCCTTCTTTCCTTCCACCTGTCCATCCTTTCTTCCTTCCTTCCTTCCCTCCTTCCTCCTTTCCTTCCACTTGTCCTTCCTTCCTTCCTTCCTTCTTTTGTGTCTTCTTTTTCTTCCTTCCTTCCATCTGTCCTTCCTTCCTTCCATCTGTCCTTCCTACCTCCCCTCCTTCCTTCTTTCCTTCCACCTGTCCTTCCTTCTTTCCTTCCTTCCATCCATCTGTCCTTCCTTCCTTCCTTCCTTCCTTCCTTCCTTCGTTCTCTTTAATGATCCAGCCCACATGAGATCAAACTGGGCTGTATGTGGCCCTTGATTGAAATTGAGTTTGACACCTCTGATCTATGATATAAGAGGAGTTTGAATGAAGGAAGTAATCTAATACTCTGATGTCTCTGTGTGTTTGTGCAGGAGAGTATCTGGAGAAGATCATCCCACTGGTCGTAAAGTTTTGTAATGTTGACGATGACGAGCTCAGAGAGTATTGCATCCAGGCCTTCGAGTCCTTCGTTAGGAGGTAAAACGGCCTATACTACATACTACATACTTCTATACTACATACTACATACTTCTATACTACATACTACACACTTCTATACTACATACTTCTATACTACATACTACATACTTCTATACTACATACTACTATACTACATACTTCTATACTTCTATACTACATACTTCTATACTACATACTACATACACTTCTATACTACATACTACATACTTCTATACTACATACTACATACTACTATACTACATACTACTATACTACATACTTCTATACTACATACTACATACTTCTATACTACATACTACATACTACTATACTACATACTTCTATACTACACACTACTATACTACACACTTCTATACTACATACTACATACTTCTATACTACATACTACATACTTCTATACTACACACTACTATACTACATACTTCTATACTACATACTACATACTTCTATACTACATACTACATACTTCTATACTACATACTACATACTTCTATACTACATACTTCTATACTACATACTACACACTTCTATACTACATACTACATACTTCTATACTACATACTACATACTACTATACTACATACTACTATACTACACACTTCTATACTACATACTTCTATACTACATACTACATACTTCTATACTACATACTTCTATACTACATACTTCTATACTACATACTTCTATACTACATACTACATACTTCTATACTGCATACTTCTATACTACATACTACACACTTCTATACTACATACTACATACTTCTATAATACATACTTCTATACTACATACTACATACTTCTATACTACATACTTCTATACTACATACTACATACTTCTATACTACATACTTCTATACTACATACTACATACTTCTATACTACATACTTCCATACTACATACTACATACTTCTATACTACATACTACATACTTCTATACTACATACTTCCATACTACATACTACATACTTCTATACTACATACTACATACTTCTATACTACATACTACATACTTCTATACAACATACTTCTATACTACATACTACATACTTCTATACTACATACTTCTATACTACATACTACATACTTCTATACTACATACTACATACTTCTATACTACATACTACATACTTCTATACTACATACTTCTATACTACATACTTCACTTCTATACTACATACTACATACTTCTATACTACATACTTCTATACTATATACTACATACTTCTATACTATATACTACATACTACATACTTCTATACTACATACTACATACTTCTATACTATATACTACATACTTCTATACTACATACTACATACTTCTATACTACATACTTCTATACTACATACTACATACTTCTATAATACATACTACATACTTCTATACTACATACTTCTATACTACATACTACATACTTCTATACTACATACTACATACTTCTATACTACATACTACATACTTCTATACTACATACTTCTATACTACATACTTCACTTCTATACTACATACTACATACTTCTATACTACATACTTCTATACTACATACTACATACTTCTATAATACATACTACATACTTCTATACTACATACTACATACTTCTATAATACATACTACATACTTCTATACTACATACTTCTATACTACATACTACATACTTCTATAATACATACTTCTATACTACATACTACATACTTCTATACTACATACTTCTATACTACATACTACATACTTCTATACTACATACTACATACTTCTATACTACATACTTCTATACTACATACTTCTATACTGCATACTTCTATACCACATACTTCTATACTACATACTACATACTTCTATACTACATACTTCTATACTACATACTTCTATACTTCTATACTACATACTACATACTTCTATACTACATACTTCTATACTACATACTTCTATACTACATACTACTATACTACATACTACATACTTCTATACTACATACTTCTATACTACATACTACATACTTCTATACTACATACTACATACTTCTATACTACATACTTCTATACTACATACTACATACTTCTATACTACATACTACTATACTACATACTACATACTTCTATACTACATACTTCTATACTTCTATACTACATACTTCTATACTACATACTTCTATACTACATACTTCCATACTACATACTTCCATACTACATACTTCTATACTACACACTACATACTTCTATGCTACATACTACATACTCCTATACTACATACTTCTATACTACATACTTATATACTACATACTACATACTACATACTTGTATACTACATACTTCTATACTACATACTACATACTTCTATACTACATACTTCTATACTACATACTTTTATACTACATACTTTTATACTACATACTACATACTTCATAATTTCTAAACGTGTTGTTTCAGGTGTCCTAAAGAAGTTTACCCCCACGTTCCCACCGTCATCTCCATCTGCCTGCGCTACCTGACCTACGACCCCAACTACAACTTTGACGATGAAGACGAAGATGACAACGCGATGGACGCCGAGCAGAACGATGAAGATTATCAAGGTGCGTGAACACGACTTTCAGAGACGGTGATTCTGGATGGTTGTCATGGTGTTTTATTGATATTGATATTGTTTCAAGAGACGATTGTAATAACAAACATCTCAATTTGATCTCATGTGGGCCGGATCATTAAAAAGATGGAAAGAAGGAGGGAAGGAAGGAAGGGAGGAAGGAAAAGAAGGAAGGCAGAAAGGAAAGAAGGACAAATGGAAGGAAGGTGAGAAGGAAAGATAAGGAGACGAAAGAAAGGACAGGTGGAAGTAAGGAAAGAATAAAAGTAAGGAAGAAAGAAAAGAAAGTAAAGGTTGGAAAAGAAGACCGGGAGGAAAGATGGAAGGAAAGATGGAAGGATGGGTGGAAGGAAGGAAGGAAAAGAAGACGGGGAGGAAAGATGAAAGGGAGAAATGAATGAAGGAAGGAAAGATGGAAGGATGGGTGGAAGGAAGGAAAAGAAGACAGGGAGGAAAGATGGAAGGATGGGTGGGAGGAAAGATGAAAGGGAGAAAGGGAGGAAAGATGGAAGGATGGGTGGGAGGAAAGATGAAAGGGAGAAAGGAAGGAAAGATAGAAGGATGGGTGGAAGGAAGGAAGGCAGGAAAAGAATACAGGGAGGAAAGATGAAAGGGAGGAAGGAATTAAGGAAGGAAAGATGGAATGATGGGTGGAAGGAAGGAAAAAAGACAGGAAGGAAAGATGAAAGGGAGAAATGAATGAAGGAAGGAAAGATGGAAGGATGGGTGGAAGGAAGGAAGGAAAAGAAGACAGGGAGGAAAGATGAAAGGAATAAAGGAAGGAAAGGTGGAAGGATGGGTGGAAGGGAAAAAAGATAGGATGGAAAGTGGACCGAATTGCAGCTGGAACCAGATAATCTAAAAAATCACCTGTGACCTAAGACCTAAGCCTGAGTGTGTGTCTCGATGTTGAATGGGACTGATGATGTAACCGTCTGTTGGTCCGTCTGTCCAGGAAGTGACGACGAGTACAGCGACGACGACGACATGAGCTGGAAGGTTCGGCGGGCGGCGGCCAAATGTTTGGACGCCGTCGTTTCAACTCGTCACGAAATGCTGCCCGAGTTTTATCGCTCCGTCTCTCCTGCGCTGGTCTGTCGCTTCAAGGTAACGTCACCTGACTCCCGACCGCTGACTCACCCTTTCATCCTTTCATCC
>NC_070600.1:23580774-23583274 GCF_027409825.1 Scomber japonicus | reverse complement strand
TTCACCTGCACCATCAAACGCCTGAAGGCCGCCGACATCGACCAGGAAGTGAAAGAGCGAGCCATCTCCTGCATGGGACAGATCATCTGTAACCTAGGTAACCGTGTGTGTGTGTGTGTGTGTGTGTGTGTGTGTGTGTGTGTGTGTGTGTGTGTGTGTGTGTGTGTGATGCAACTTCTTTTTCTCTGCGGTGACTGCGGTCATGGTGGTCTTCCTCCTCCTCTTTCTTCCTGCTTCTCCTCCTCTTCCTCCTCCTCTTTCTTCCTGCTTCTCCTCCTCTTCCTCCTCCTCTTTCTTCCTGCTTCTCTTCCTCCTCCTCCTCCACCTCCTCCTCTCTCCTGCTCTTCTTCCTCCTCCTCTTTCTTCCTGCTTCTCCTCCTCCTCTTCCTCCTCCTCTCTCCTGCTCTTCTTCCTCCTCCTCTTTCCTCCTCTTGGTCCTCTTCCTCCTGCTCTTCCTCCTCCTCCGCTTTCTTCCAGCTTCTCCTCCTCTTCCTCCTCCTCATCCTCCACCTCTTCCTCCTCCTCCTCCTCTTTCTTCCTGCTTCTCTTCTTCCTCTTCCTCCTCCTTTCTTCCTGCTTCTCCTCCTCCCCCTGCTTTTCCTCCTCTTCCTCTCTCTTCCTCCTGCTCCCCCTCTTCCTCCTCCTCTTTCTACTTGCTTCTCCTCCTCCTCCTCTTCCTCCTTCTCTTCCTCCTCCTTCCTGCTTCTCCTCCTCTTCCTTCTCCTCTTCCTCTTCCTCCTCCTCTCTCCTGCTCCTCCTGTGTGTGTGTGTGTGTGTGTGTGTGTGTATGTGTGTCTGTGTGTGATGAAACTCCCTATTTTTTTCTTTTTTTTCCTTTTGACCCCTCAACCTCTCTCCCTCCTCTCTGGTTGCCTAGGTGACCGCCTCCCCAACGAGCTTCCTGGAACGCTGCTGATCTTCTTAGAGCGCCTAAAGAACGAGATCACGAGACTGACGACCGTGAAAGGTGAGCGGCCTTTAGTTTCCCTTTCCTTTTAACCTTTTGACCTTTGGATCTTTAAGAGTTGGAGTCGGATTCGTATACTCAGAACTTTTATGTGTAAGATGATGAAAGATGATTTAATTTCATGGTGAAGTCATTTTTGTTTAATAAAGGACTAAAGATCATCGATTATTAACTCTGTGTGTGTGTGTCTGTGTGTGTGTGTCTGTGTGTTACTGTGTGTGTGTGTGTGTTACTGTGTGTGTGTGTGTTACTGTGTGTGTCTCTCTCTATCTCTCTCTCTCTCTCTCTGTGTGTGTGTGTGTTACTGTGTGTGTGTGTGTCTCTCTCTCTCTCTCTCTCTGTGTGTGTGTGTGTGTGTGTTACTGTGTGTGTCTCTCTGTGTGTGTGTGTGTGTGTGTGTGTGTGTGTGTGTTACTGTTTTTGTGTGTGTGTGTGTGTTACTGATTTTGTGTGTGTGTGTGTGTGTGTCTGTGTGTGTGTGTGTGTGTGTGTGTGTGTGTGTGTTCCAGCCATGACTCTGATCGCCGGCTCTCCGTTGAAGATCGACCTGAGGCCGGTTCTTCCTGACGCTGTTCCCATCCTCGCTTCGTTCCTCCGTAAAAACCAGCGAGCTCTGAAGCTTTGCACGCTGGCTGCTCTGGACATCCTGCTCAGAAACTACAGGTAACACACACACACACACGTGTATGTGTGTATATATATATATTAGGGCTGTCAAACGGTAATTTTTTTAATCGAGATTAATCGCAGAATTTCCATAGTTAATCACGATTAATGGCGTTTTGAATTGCATGTTTAAAATCCTGTTATTTTCCATTTGAAGGCAGTTTTAAGCCCATAATGTAAAGCATTTCTTACCAGAGTGTCTTAACTGGGAATCAATCACGGCTCTGCTGCGACTCCCACACTCCAAAATGGTCCTTTGGTGGAGCTGAGGCTGGCTTGGCTGCACCTGGGTGTTTAGCGTGGAGGTGCTAACTCAAACTCCACGTACTCCGGTGGTAGTTAAACTCCGTTTGACACAGGTTGCATTTTACTTTTGACTTGTCAACTGAAGCGTCTGGAAGTGTTTTAAAGTTAAACAAGCCGTTCAAAAGTCCAGTAGCTCTCTTACTTTCCATCAGCGCGGTAGGTTTACTGCAGGAGGCCACTTCAAAGCATAGCGCTACAGCTAGAGGAGCCGTCTACGGGGGAGTAGAAGGGACAAAAAGGCTTGCAACATTAAAATGCGATTAAAAAAAATAACACGTTATGGATTGCATTAATCTGATCGTGATTAACACGTTAACGCTGACAACCCTAATATATACATATATATACATACACACACTCCTCTCTACCCCTCTCTCCTCCTCCTCTTCCACTTTCTGCTCCTCTTCCTCCTCCTCCTAACTCTCTCTCAATGTGTTTCAGCTCTGCAGTGACTCCTGTCATGGTGGACGCCATCCTGGCCGAGCTCCCTCCTCCTCTTCCCCTCCTCATCCTCCTCCTCTCTCCTCCTCCTCCTCTCCTCTTCCTCCTCCTCTCTCCTCC
>NC_070600.1:23552384-23580274 GCF_027409825.1 Scomber japonicus | reverse complement strand
ATGTGTTTCAGCTCAGCGGTGACTCCCGTCATGGTGGTCTTCCTGCTCCTGCTCCTCCTCCTCCTCTTCCTCCTCTCTCCTCTTCCTCTTCCTCCTGCTCTTCCTCTTCCTCCCCTCTCCTCTCTGCTCTTCCTCTTCCTCCTCCTCTTCATCCTCCTCCTCCTCTCTCCTAACTCTCTGTCTAAATGTGTTTCAGCTCTGCGGTGACTCCCGTCATGGTGGATGCCGAGCTCCCTCTTCCTCCTGCTCCTCCTCTCTCCTCCTCCTCCCCCCTCCTCTCTCCTCTCTCCTCCTCCCCTCTCCCCTCTCCTCTCTCCTCCTGCTCCTCTTCCTCCTCCTCCTCTCTCCTCTCTCCTCCTCCTCCTCCTCCTGCCCCTCCTCCTCTCTCCTCTCTCCTCCTCCTCCTCCTCCTGCCCCTCTTCCTCTTCCTCCTTCTCATCCTCCTCCTCCTCCTAACTCTCTCTCTCTGAATGTGTTTCAGCTCTGCGGTGACTCCCGTCATGGTGGACGCCGTCCTGGCTGAGCTTCCTCCTCTGATCTCAGAGAGTGACATGCACGTGTCTCAGATGGCGCTGAGCTTCCTGTCCACGCTGGCGGTGACTCACCCGTCCTCGCTGGGTCAGCTGAGCGGCGGGAACATCCTCCAGCAGCTCATTGCGCTGGTTCGATCCCCGCTGCTGCAGGGAGGAGCGCTCGCCGCCATGCTCGACTTCTACCAGGTAAGACAGGAAACAGTGTAGTTACAGATTTTAAACTCTGGATGTCTTCCTCCTCCTCTCCCTCTCTCTTCCTCCTGCTCTTCCTCCTTCTCCTCCTGCTCCTCTCTCTTCCTGCTTCTCCTGCTCCTCTTCCTCCTCCTCCTTCTCCTCTTCCTCCTCCTCTTCCTGCTCTTGTTCCCCCTCCTCCTCTTGCTCCCTCCTGCTCCTCTTCCTGCTCCTCCTCCTTTCTCTTCCTGCTTCTCCTTCTCTTCCTCCTCCTCTCTCTTCCCGCTCCTTCTCCTCCTCCTGCTCTTCCTCCTCTCTCTCCTCTTCTTCCTCCTCTTCCTCCTCCTCCTCCTCTCTCCTCCTAACTCTGTGTCTGTGTATTTACAGATTTTAAACTCTAGATGTCCTCCTCCTTCCTCCTCCTCCTGCTCCCTCCTCCTCCTTTTCCTGCTTCTCCTCCTCTGTCTTCCTCCTCTCTCTTCCTCCTCCTCTTCCTCCTCCTCTCTCTTCCTGCTTCTCCTCCTCTTCCTCCTGCTCCTCCTCCTCTTCCTCCTGCTCTTCCTCATCCTCCTCCTCTCTCTTCCTGCTTCTCCTCCTCCTCCTTCTCCTCTTCCTCTCTCTTCCTCCTCTGTCTTCCTCCTCTTCCTCCTCTCTCTTCCTGCTTCTCCTCCTCTTCCTCTCTTCCTCTCTCTTACTCCTCCTCCCTCCTCCTGCTCATCCTCCTCTCTCTTCTTCCTCCTCCTGCTTCTCCTGTTCTTCCTCCTCCTCCACCTCTCTCTTCCTTCTCCTCTTCCTCCTCCCTCCGCTTCCTCCTGCTCCTCCTCCTCCTCTCTCTTCCTGCTCCTCCTCCTCCCTCCTCCTCCTCTCTCCTCCTAAATCTGTGTCCATGTAGTTACAGATTCTAAACTCTAGATGTCCTCCTCCCTCCTCCTCCTCCTGCTCCCTCCTCCTCCTGCGTCTCCTCCTCTTCTTCCTCCTCTGTCTTCTTCCTCCTCTGTCTTCCTCCTCTTCCTCCTCTCTCTTCCTGCTTCTCCTCCTCTTCCTCCTCTCTCTTCCTCCTCCTCTCTTCTTCCTCCTCTCTCCTCCTAACTCTGTGTAGTTACAGATTTTAAACTCTAAATGTCCTCTTCCTCCTCTTCCTGCTTCTCCTCCTGCTCCCTCCTCCTCCTCTTCCTCCTGCTCCTCCTCCTCTTCCTGCTTCTCCTCCTCTTCCTCCTCCTGCTCCCTCTTCCTCCTCTCTCTTCCTCCTCCTCCTCTTCCTGCTCCTCTCTCTTCCTGCTTCTCCTCCTCTTCCTCCTCCTCTCTCTTCCTGCTTCGTCCTCCTCCTCCTCCACCTCTCTCCTGCTTCTCCTCCTCTTCCTCCTCCTCCTCTCTCTTCCTGCTTCTCCTCCTCTTCCTCCTCCTCTCTCTTCCTCCCCTCTCTTCCTGCTTCTCCTCCTCTTCCTCTCTTCCTCTCTCTTACTCCTCCTCCCTCCTCCTGCTCCTCCTCCTCTCTCTTCTTCCTCCTCCTGCTTCTCCTGTTCTTCCTCCTCCTCCTCCACCTCTCTCTTCCTTCTCCTCTTCCTCCTCCCTCCGCTTCCTCCTGCTCCTCCTCCTCCTCTCTCTTCCTGCTTCTCCTCCTCCCTCCTCCTCCTCTCTCCTCCTAATTCTGTGTCCGTGTATTTACAGATTTTAAACTCTAGATGTTCTCCTCCTTCCTCCTCCTCCTGCTCCCTCCTCCTCCTTTTCCTGCTTCTCCTCCTCTTCTTCCTCCTCTGTCTTCCTCCTCCTCTGTCTTCCTCCTCTCTCTTCCTGATTCTCCTCCTCTTCCTCCTCTCTCTTCCTCCTCCTCTTCCTCCTCCTCTCTCTTCCTGCTCCTCCACCTCTTCCTCCTGCTCTTCCTCATCCTCCTCCTCTCTCTTCCTGCTTCGTCCTCCTCCTCCACCTCTCTTCCTGCTTCTCCTCCTCTCTCCTCCCTTCCTCCTCTCTCTTCCTGCTTCTTCCTCCTCCTCCTTTCTCTTCCTGCTTCTCTTCCTCTTCCTCCTCCTCTCTTCTTCCTCCTCCTCTCTCCTCCTAACTCTGTGTAGTTACAGATTTTAAACTCTAGATGTCAGCAGAGCGCTTATTTCAGATGATAGATTAAAACCTTTCTTCTCTCTGGTGTCCTTTTTAAATTTCACTGCAGTATTTTATTTCTGCAGCTTCCAGTTGAGTGTTGTGAGTTTTGGTGGAGGGCGGGATATCAAGTATCACATTTTAATAATTAAATAATTGCCACAGAAACAGCAACAACCGTAACATGAACTTGAACTTTTATGACAGTGATTAAGTTGCAATGAGGTGTGGTGGAGGTGAGTGTGTGTCTAAGCTCCTTCTTTCCTTCCTTCCCTCCTTCCTTCCTTCCTTCCTTCCTTCCTTCCTCCTATCCTTCCTTCCTCCCTTCCTTCCTTCCTTCCTTCCTCCCTTCCTCCCTTCCTTCTTTCCATCCTTGTTTCCTTCCTTCTTTCCCTCCTTCCTTCCATCTTTCTTCCTCCCTTCCCTCCTTCATTCCTCCTTTCCTTCTTTCTTCCTCCCTTCCATCCTTCCTTCCTCCCTTCCTCCCTTCCATCCTTCCTTCCTCCCTTCCTTCTTTCCTCTGTCCTTCCTTCTTTTTTCCCTCCTTCCTTCCATCTTTCTTCCTCCCTTCCATCCTTCATTCCTCCTTTCCTTCTTTCTTCCTCCCTTCCATCCTTCCTTCCTTCCTTCCTTCCTCCCTTCCTTCTTTCCTCTGTCCTTCCTTCCTTCTTTCCCTCCTTCCTTCCATCTTTCTTCCTCCCTTCCATCTTTCCTTCCTCCTTTCCTTCCTTGACTCGAGGACATCAGGAGGGTTAAATAAATATGCTTCTTCATCTATTTGTGTGTGTGTGTGCGTGTGTGTGTCTGTGTGTGTGTCTGTGTGTGTGTGTGTGTGTGTGTGCGTGCGTGTGCGTGTGTGTGTGTGTGTGTTTCCAGGCTCTGGTGGCCACAGAGACTCCTGGTTTGGGTTACATGGACCTGCTGAGGATGCTGACGGGTCCGGTTTACTCCCAGAGTGCCGCTCTGCCTCACAAACAGGCTTACTGCTCCATCGCTAAGTGTGTCGCCGCTCTGACCCGAGCCTGCCCCAACGAGGGTCCCGCAGTGGTGGGACAGTTCATCCAGGTAAGAAGACCACAACGACGCTGCTGCCTTCCTGTCGGACTACAGGGAATTTTGAAATGTTTAATTCAATGTCAGTTCCTTTGTACTGGAGTCTGAACAAAGCCAGCACAGAATATACTAATTAGTCTTGGGGGTAAATCACAGGAGTAACGTGAGGAAAGCCAAATTTATACAGCTAGCAGATGTGCAGCGATTGGAAGGAGGGATGGACAGAAGGAAGGGAGGAAGGGAAGTAAGGAAGGAGGGACAGGGAGGAAGGGAAGGAAGGAGGGACAGGGAGGAAGGGAAGGAAGGAAGGAAGGAAGGGAGGAAGAAGGGAAGGAAGGAAAGAAGGGTGGACGGAGGGATGGAGGAAGGACGGGTGGATGGGAAGGAAGGAAAGAAGGATGGACGGAGGGATGGACAGAAGGAAGGGAAGGAGGGATGGACCGGAGGAAGGGTTGAAAGGATGGACAGAAGGATGGATGGAAGGAAGGAGGGATGGACAGGAGGAAGGGAAGGAAGGGAGGAAGGATGGACGGAGGTATGGACAGGAGGAAGGGGAGGAAGGGAAGTAAGGAAGGAGGGATGGACAGGAGGAAGGGAAGGAAGGAAAGAATGATGGACGGAGGGACGGAAGGAAGGATGGATGGAGGGAAGGAAGGATGGACATAAGGAAGGAAGGAAGGGAAGTAAGGAAGGAGGGATGGACAGGAGGAAGGGAAGGAGGGACGGACAGAAGGAAGGGAAGAAGGGAAGTAAGGAAGGAGGGACAGGAAGGAAGGGAGGAAGAAAGAAGGAAGGAAGGTTGGAGGGATGGACAGAAGGAAGGAAGGGAGGGAAAAAGAAGGAAGGAGGAAGGGACAGACAGAAGGAGGGACGGACAGAAGGAAGGGAAGTAAGGAAGGAGGGATGGACAGAAGGAAGGGAAGGAGGGACGGACAGAAGGAAGGGAAGTAAGGATGGAGGGACGGACAGGAGGAAGGGAAGGAAGGGCAGATGGAAGGAAGGAAGGGAGGAAGGGAAGGAAGGAAGGAGGGATGGACAGAAGGAAGGGAGGAAGGGAGGAAGGGAAGTAAGGAAGGAGGGACGGACAGAAGGAAGGGAAGTAAGGATGGACCGGAGGAAGGGTTGAAAGGATGGACAGAAGGATGGATGGAAGGAAGGAGGGATGGACAGAAGGAAGGGAAGTAAGGAAGGAGGGAAGGATGGAAGGAAGGAGGGACAGACAGAAGGAAGGAGGGATGGACGGAAAGGAAGGATGGATTGACAGGAGGAAGGGAAGGAAGGAAGGAGGGATGGACAGAAGGAAGGGAGGAAGGGAAGGACGGATGGAAGGAAGGAGGGACGGACAGAAGGAAGGGAGGAAGGGAAGTAAGGAAGGAGGGACGGACAGAAGGAAGGGAGAAAGGGAAGGAAGGAAGGAGGGATGGACAGAAGGAAGGGAGGAAGGAAGGGAAGGAGGGATGGACAGGAGGAAGGGAAGTAAGGAAGGATGGAAGGAAGGAGGGATGGACAGAAGGAAGGGAGGAAGAGAAGGAAGGGAAGGACGGATGGACAATAGGAAGGGAAGGAAGGAAGGAGGGATGGACGGGAGAAAGGACAGACAGAAGGAAGGGAGGACGGGAGAAATAAAAAAGGAAGGAAGGAAAGGAGGGAGGAAGTAAAAAGAAAGAAATAGAAAGTGCAGTATCTTTCAAAACAGATTAAAAGATTGCTTTTCAGCGATCTGCTTTTATAATCTCTGTATCTATGAATATTAAACTGTTATTTTTAGTATTAATTATTTATTAATGTTCTTAGTTTGTCACGACTCGGACAACTTTTCCTTTTATCCCTGACAACTGCAGATATGTGTATTTACTTGTGTCAAATGAATCTATCTATAACTTTAGATGAAGCCGTTTCCTCAGAGCTTTAAATATGACTTTTATTTTGTAGGACGTGAAGAACAGCCGCTCCACAGACTCCATCAGACTGCTCGCTCTGCTCTCATTGGGTGAAGTGGGACACCATGTGGACCTCAGCAGCCAACCAGAACTCAAGACCGTCATCCTGGACGCCTTCTCCTCCTCCAGTGAAGAGGTGACGCCTGATTCTTATAACGCCACCCATCAGTTTATCATGTTTTCATTCACACTGGAAGCCTCATACTTTTATTTATACAGTTTAAAGCATGGGTGTCAAACTCATTTTCATTCAAGGGCCACATACTGCCCAATTTAATCTGATGTGGGCCGGATCATTAAAAAGATGGCTGGAAGGAAGGAAAGATAGATGGAAGGAGGAAAGGGAGGAAGGACAGATAGAATGAAGAAAGGAAGGAAAAGAAGGAGGAGAAGGAAGAGGAGTAGACAGGAATGAAAGACGGAAGGAAGGAAGGCAAGCAGGAAGGCAGGCAGGAAGAAAGGAAGGAATGAAGGAAGAAAAAGAAGACATGAAAGAAGGAAGGAAGAAAGGACAGATGGAAGGAAAGAAGGAAGGAAGAAAAAGAAGACATGAAAGAAAGAAAGAAGGAAGAAAGGACAGATGGAAGGAAGGAAAATAAGAGGAAGGAAGGGAGAAAAAGACGACATGAAAGAAGGAAGGAAGAAAGGACAGATGGAAGGAAGAAAGGACAGATGCGAGGAAAGAAGGAAAATAAGAGGAAGGAAGGAAGAAAAAGAAGACATGAAAGAAAGAAGGAAGAAAGGACAGATGGAAGGAAGGAAGGAAAATAAGAGGAAGGAAGGAAGAAAAAGAAGACATGAAAGAAAGAAGGAAGAAAGGAAAGAAGGAAGGAAGGAAAATAAGAGGAAGGAAGGAAGAAAAAGAAGACATGAAAGAAAGAAGGAAGAAAGGACAGATGGAAGGAAGAAAAAAAGAAGACAGAAAGGAAGGGAGGGAAGATATAAGGAAGGAAGGAAGGAATAAGGAAAGTGGGCCAGATCAGACCCCTCGGCGGGCCGCATCTGGCCCACGGGCCGCATGTTTGACATCCCTGGTTTAAAGTAACAGGGACAATGCATATTATTATATATATAACAATGGCCGCCTCAAATGACACATTAAATACATTAATACAATTACGATACACCATGAACCATAAAAACAGGTTATTTAACCCTCCTGTTGTGTTCGAGTCAAGGAAGGGAGGAAGAAGGAAGGATAGGAGGAAGGAAGGAAAGGAAGGAAAGGAGGGAGGAAGGAAGGAAGAAGGAAGGAAAGAAGGAAGGAAAGGAGGGAGGGAGGGAGGGAGGAAGGAGGGAAGGAAGAAAGGAAGGAGGGAAAGGAGGAAGGAAGGAAGGAAAGGAGGAAGGAAGGAGGGAGGAAGGAGGGAAGGAAGAAAGGGAGATGAAGGAAGGAAAGGAGGAAGGAAGGAGGGAGGGAAGGGAAGAAGGGAAGTAAGGAAAGGAAGGGAAGAAGGGAAGTAAGGAAAGGAGGGAAGAAGGGATGAAGGAAAGGAGGAAAGAAGGAGGGAAGGAAAGGAAGGGAGGAAGAAGGGAGGGAGGGAAGGAAGAAAGGGAGATGAAGGAAGGAAGGAAAGGAGGAAGGAAGGACGGAAGGAAAGGAGGGAAGAAGGGAAGGAAGGAAAGGAGGAAGGAAGGAAGAAAGGAAAGGAGGAAGGAAGGAAGGAAAGGAGGGAACTAAGGAAAGGAGGAAGGAAGGAAGGAAAGGAGGGAAGAAGGGATGGAAGGAAAGGAGGAAAGAAGGAGGGAAGGAAGGAAGGAAGGAAAGGAAGGAGGGAAGGAAGAAAGGAAGGAATGAAGGAAGGAAGAGTCAAAACAGATGGGTCAATTTGACCCGGGAGCACAACAGGAGGGTTAAATAGGTCACACACTTGATTGCCTCTTGAATTAATTTTAAATGAACGATATGGGTCACAGCTGCTGTTAAGTGTTAGCAGATTGTTCCTATATAAGAGCTGCTCTCACTGAAAAAGCTGACTGTTATAATACCTCCTGAGGACAGACTTAGATATAATCAATTTTGTCCATGTTAAATAATAATAATAATAATTAAAGCTGCAAGCAGCGATGACCAGGCCCCAAGTCAAATAAATGGAAACAAAAAGCGCCAAAATCACAAATTCAATTCAAAATGGCCGACTTCCTGTTGGAGTGAGGATAAGGGTCCAAGAGACTTTTTTGTGCATCTTTACATGATACATATGTGGACCAAATTTTGTTTGGCTACGTCAATCTGAGTTGAGGGGCTCAATTTCTTTAATTTTCTGCTGCTCGGAAGCCAATAGTTTCTAATCTGGGCAGCGCCATTTTGAAAATTTCAGGTGCATGCTGGGAAAAATAAAAACACAGATTCTACTTATATGGGCATGAGGCGGGGCCATGGGCGGAGCGGGGAGGTTGCTATGGTTGCGAGGCCTGGATCTCGAGGACATTGGTCAATCAACCTGTCAATCAGGACGTAGCCACGCCCTAATGCATACCCTGCTTTATCGTCACATATAAAATCAGGGAGGCCAAAATGTCCCAAATGAACATCATACTGCATTGAAGAAGGCTTTAAACTAGCGATTGAGACCATAAACACATTTTGAAAACGTTTACTGAGGTTAGAAATCAAGTGAGAAGTTGGTGAATTCTCCATTGACTTGTATAGAGACGGTCGCCCCCTGGTGGCCTTTTGATAGAATGCAGCTCTAAGTTACTTCCTGGTTGGCTTCATTTCAGAGGACCGGAGCTCGCCGCCTGGGAATGACCAGAAGCAGGTGTTAGTTAGGGTTAGTGGTGTGTTGGTGGATGCTGACCCGTCTCTGTCCTCCTTCGTGTCTTCAGGTGAAGTCCGCAGCTTCTTACGCGTTGGGAAGCATCGCAGTGGGGAACCTCCCGGAGTATCTTCCCTTCGTCCTGCAGGAGATCTCGTCCTCTAAGAGACAATACCTGCTGCTGCACTCGCTCAAAGAGATCATCAGTGAGGACAACGGCTCAGATTCATCTTCTGTGTGTGTGTGTGTGTGTGTGTGTGTGTGTGTGTGTGTGTTTGTTGGCTTTAACGTGTGTGTGTCTTGTGTCGAGGTTCGGCGTCGGTGTCGGGTCTGAAGCCTTACGTGGAGTCTGTCTGGACGCTGCTGCTCAAACACTGCGAGTGTCAGGAGGAAGGAACCAGGAACGTTGTGGCCGAGTGTCTCGGCAAGCTGACGCTGATCGACCCCGAGACCCTGCTGCCCCGCCTCAAAGGATACCTGCTGTCAGGTACTTAGTCCTGTCCTGCCCCTCCCCAAAAAATATGGTAACAGGAAGTCAAGGCCACTTTATTAGGGACCGAGCCGAAAGGCAAGACGACCCTATTGTGTTTTTGTGTTGTTTTTTTCACCTAGAAACACTCAAACGGCCACTACTCCTGATAGGAATGTCGTAGAAAGATCAAACCAAAACTCAATTATTTGTCTTATCAAGACCTACAAATCACGCGCTGATACCCCTGACCTAAATCCAACAGGAAGTGCACAATTTGCCTTTTAAATGTATGATTTTTGACGATTTTTCAGGCATTTCAAAATATATATACCGTATTTTTCGGATTATAAATCGCAGTTTTTTTCATAGTTTGGCCGGGGGTGCGATTTATACTCTGGAGCGACTTATGTGTGAAATTATTAACACATTACCGTAAAATATCAAATAATAGCCCGGGCTATTAAGTTGATCTCAATAGCCCGGGCTATTATTTATCTCATTCACGTAAGAGACAAGGCGTGTATTTGAATCCAGGGTATTTGGGACAGGCGATTAATTACTTCCTCGCAAAAAAAAAAATCTTGTCCAGCAATACTAGTATAGGGTCTACATTCTACAACCTAGTTTTATTTATTTATTGATGTTATTCAAGTACGGCTTTGCATTGTTAAAACATCATGCAAAACACACGCATGGGAATTTCGTCTTTACACACCATACGCAGACCTACCCGGTAGTTGCCCGAATTAAGGGTTCAAGCTTCGGGACAAAAAAAATGATTTCTTTCTACGTGAGGCAAAAGTCATGAACAACAACGTGTTGAAAAATGGGCAGAAATTACGAAGTAAACGAAACAATTGTAAGATAATTCACAAGACAAATCACAAGTTTTAAATCAGTCATCACTTTTTTCAGTAGTCCAGACAATAGGGACGCCCTCTTGTTCTGACAGGTGTTGAAGCTCCGTTTTCTGTTTCTTCCACTCCCTCACCCTTATGGGGTCCACAGAAAAATGGCTCGCAGTCGCTTTTCCACTATTCTTTCATTTCCCAGTGCGACTTATATATGTTTTTTTCCTTCTTTATTATGCATTTTCAGCTGGTGAGACTTATACTCCGGAACGATTTATAATCCGAAAAATACGGTGCATTATTCCTGCATACTTTCAGCTACAGACTCCATTCAAACGTCAAAATGTAGCCACAAGTCTCCTCCCTTCCTTCCTCCCTTCCTCCCTTCCTTCCTTGACTCGAGGACAACAGGAGGGTTAAATAAACATGCTTCTTCATCTGTCTGTGTCTGTGTGTGTGTGTGTGTGTGTGTGTGTGTGTGTGTGTGTGTGTGTGTGTGTGTGTGTGTGTGTGTGTGTGTGTGTGTGTGTGTGTGTGTGTGTGTGTGTGTGTGTGTGTGTGTGTAGGTTCGTCGTACGCCAGGAGCTCCGTGGTAACAGCCGTAAAGTTCACCATCTCCGACCAGCCGCAGCCCATCGACCCGCTGCTGAAGAACTGCATAGGTGACTCATTCATATCTAACATCTGCTCCTCCTTTCCTTCCTTCCATCCTTTCCTTCCTTCCTTCCTTTCCTTTCTTTCTTTCTTCCTCCCTTCCATCCTTCCTTCCTCCTCTCCTCCTTTCCTTCCTTTCTTCCTCCTTTCCTTCCTTTCTTCCTCCCTTCCATCTTTCCTTCCTTCCTTCCATCCTTCCTTCCTCCTCTCCTCCTTTCCTTCTTTCTTCCTCCCTTCCATCCTTCCTTCCTTCCTTCCTTCCATCCTTTCCTTCTTTCTTCCTCCCTTCCATCCTTCCTTCCTCCTCTCCTCCTTTCCTTCTTTCTTCCTCCCTTCCATCCTTCCTTCCTTCCTTCCTTCCATCCTTTCCTTCTTTCTTCCTCCCTTCCATCCTTCCTTCCTCCTCTCCTCCTTTCCTTCTTTCTTCCTCCCTTCCATCCTTCCTTCCTTCCTTCCTTCCATCCTTTCCTTCTTTCTTCCTCCCTTCCATCCTTCCTTCCTCCTCTCCTCCTTTCCTTCTTTCTTTCTCCTTTCCTTCCTTTCTTCCTCCCTTCCATTCTTCCTTCCTTCCTTCCATCCTTTCCTTCTTTCTTTCTCCCTTCCATCCTTCCTTCCTCCTCTCCTCCTTTCCTTCTTTCTTTCTCCTTTCCTTCCTTTCTTCCTCCCTTCCATCCTTCCTTCCTTCCTTCCTTCCTTCCATCCTTTCCTTCTTTCTTCCGCCCTTCCATCCTTCCTTCCTCCTCTCCTCCTTTCCTTCTTTCTTTCTCCTTTCCTTCCTTTCTTCCTCCCTTCCTTCCTTCCTTCCTTCCTTCCATCCTTTCCTTCTTTCTTCCTCCCTTCCATCCTTCCTTCCTCCTCTCCTCCTTTCCTTCTTTCTTTCTCCTTTCCTTCCTTTCTTCCTCCCTTCCATCCTTCCTTCCTTCCATCCTTTCCTTCTTTCTTCCTCCCTTCCATCCTTCCTTCCTCCTCTCCTCCTTTCCTTCTTTCTTTCTCCTTTCCTTCCTTTCTTCCTCCCTTCCATCCTTCCTTCCTTCCTTCCATCCTTTCCTTCTTTCTTCCTCCCTTCCATCCTTCCTTCCTCCTCTCCTCCTTTCCTTCTTTCTTTCTCCTTTCCTTCCTTTCTTCCTCCCTTCCATCCTTCCTTCCTTCCTTCCTTCCATCCTTTCCTTCTTTCTTCCTCCCTTCCATCCTTCCTTCCTCCTCTCCTCCTTTCCTTCTTTCTTTCTCCTTTCCTTCCTTTCTTCCTCCCTTCCATCCTTCCTTCCTTCCTCTCCTCCTTTCCTTCTTTCTTTCTCCTTTCCTTCCTTTCTTCCTCCTCTCCTCCTTTCCTTCTTTCTTTCTCCTTTCCTTCCTTTCTTCCTCCCTTCCTTCCTTCCTTCCTTCCATCCATCCATCTTTCATCCATCCATCCTTCCTTCCTTCCTTCCTTCCATCCATCCATCCATCCTTTCCTCCTTCCTTCCTTTCTTTCTCCTTTCCTTCTTTCTTCCTCCCTTCCATCCTCCCTTCCTTCTTTCCTTCCTCCCTTGCATCCTCCCTTCCTGTTTTTTTAAATTAACATCGGATTTTTTTCTTCCTCAGGTGATTTCCTGAAGACGCTGGAGGACCCGGACCTGAACGTGCGTCGCGTCGCCTTGGTAACGTTTAACTCTGCCGCCCACAATAAGCCGAGTCTGATCCGAGAGCTGCTGGACTCCGTTCTACCGCAACTCTACAACGAGACCAAAGTCAGGAAGGAGCTGATCCGAGAGGTGAGAGCTTCCTCCTTTCCTTCCTTCCTCCCTTGCATCCTTCCATCCTTCCAGCTTTCCTTCCTTTCTCCTTTCCATCTTTCTTCCTCCCTTCCATCCTTCCTTCCTCCTTTCCTTCCTCCTTTCCTTCTTTCTTCCTCCCTTCCATCCTTCCTTCCTCCTTTCCTTCCTTCCTTCCTTCCTTCCTCCTTTCCACCCTTCCATCTTCCTCCCTTCTTTCCTTCCTTCCTTCCTTCCTTCCTTCCTTCCTTCCTCCCTTGCATCCTAACAGCTTTCCTTCCTTCCAGCTTTCCTTCCTTCCTCCTTTCCTTCTTTCTTCCTCCCTTCCATCCTTGCCTCCTCCTTTCCTTCCTTCTTTCCTTCCTCCCTTCCTTCCCTCCTTCCTCCCTTGCATCCTTCCTTCCTTCCTTGACTCGAGGACATCAGGAGGGTTAAATAAGTATGCTTCTTCATCTGTGTGTGTGTGTATGTATATGTCTGTATGTGTGTGTGTGTGTGTGTGTGTGTGTGTGTGTGTGTAGGTGGAGATGGGACCCTTCAAACACACAGTGGATGATGGTCTGGACTTGCGGAAGGCTGCGTTCGAGTGCATGTATACTCTGCTGGACAGCTGCCTGGACCGGATCGACATCTTCACCTTCCTCAACCACGTAGAGGACGGACTCAAGGACCACTACGACATCAAGGTCTGAACACACCTAGTACTACTATATACCCATAATACTACTACTGCAGCTACTACTAATACTACAGCATTACTGAAGTTGGTTGATGGATACCAAGAAGAAGAAGAAGCAGCATAATTTCTAAATAGAAAAATACTACTACATCTACTGCTACTACTAGAAAAACTAGAAAAATCAATCTTTATTTGTATAGCGCCAAATCACAATAGAGTCATCTCAAGGCTCTTTCCACATAGAGCAGGTCCTAAACCGAACTCTTCAGGTTTTAACTTTAAAGAGACCCAACATTCCCACATGAGCAACAGTGGAGAGAAAAAACTCCCTTTTAACAGGAAGTAACCTCAGAACCAGACTCAGAGTGGGAGAACATCTGCCTCGACCGGTTGGAGTAGAGAGGAGAGAGAGAGGAAGGAGAGAGAGAGAGAGAGGAAGAGGAGAGAGAAGCACAATGAAGGTCCGGGACTGTCATCCGGACGTCTCCAGGCCCAGATTACCTGTGAGACCAGAAAGCACAGACAACTCCGGGGAAGAAGTTTAGCTTATTGAATGCATTAATAGAACATGAATGTTAATGGATATAGATGGATAGAGAGAGAGAGGGAGGAGGAGAGAGGAGCCCAGTGCATCATGGGAGTCCCCCAGCAGTCTAAGCCTATAGCAGCATAAGCTAAGAGCTCTAGGAGCCCTAACTATAAGCTTTATCAAAAAGTAGGGAGGGTGTCTGCCCCCCAGACCATATTACTACTACTACTACATTTACTACTACTAACGGTTTACACCGATCAGATCGGCCGATATTTAGCATTTAATGTTTCAACACCACAAATGTACCTGGAGGGAACACGAGGAGGAGCAGAGTTTAAGAAACGCAGCGTGGACAAAGAAGACGTGATCGGATCGGTGATCGGTTTATTTAAACTCACTGATCGGTGATCGGCCCCAAAGATCCTGATCGTAGAAAGCCTACTAATACTACATTACTACTACTACAACATCCACATCTCCTGCTGCTGTTAACTTCAGTTGTTGTCGTTGTGTGTTTAGATGCTGACATTCCTGATGCTGGCCAGACTGTCGTCTCTCTGTCCCAGTGCTGTTCTACAGAGACTGGACAGACTGGTAGAACCACTGAGAGCCACCTGCACCACCAAGGTACACACACACACACCACCACCACCACCATCATCATCATCATCATCATCATCAAAGGAAATAAGCATCATTGACTTCTACTGTCCTGTATGTTTGATGTTTCTCTCTGGACTCTGCAGGTGAAGGCGAACTCTGTGAAGCAGGAGTTTGAGAAGCAGGACGAGCTGAAGCGGTCGGCGATGCGAGCCGTCGTGGCGCTGCTGACGATCCCCGAGGCCGAAAAGTCGCCGCTGATGTCAGAGTTCCAGTCCCAGATCTCGTCCAATCAGGAGCTGGCGGCCATCTTCGACTCCATCCAGAGGGACTCGAGCTCCGCCAACATGGAGTCCATGGACACCAGCTAAAAAACGTGGACAGACAAGTTCCCACGATGCAACACGGCACCACCCCTCCCCCCCCTCCCTCCCCCGCTGCTGGAGCGCTAACCCTGCAGCATGTTTCCATGACAACAGGACGCACATACACACACACACACACACATACAAACAAACAAACAAACACACACACTTGTAGTGACACACCTTCCTAGCGATCGATCGTTCCATGATGCATTGCACTGAAATCAGCTGTTGGAAAAGAAAGAAGAAGACGGATGTACGGCTCACACACACGGACAAAAAGGACAAAAACACAAAAAAGAAAATTCCAGAAAATATGTTCATCATTCTGAGGCTTCGAAGCTCCTCCCACTTCCTGTTTGTTTTTCTAGCGAGGTCTTCTGATTGGTTGACCTTCCTGTTCATCGTCATTCTTCTTTTTTTCTTTTTTTTTTCGTTTATTATTTTTATTTTTATTTTTATTTTTTTCCTCTTTTCGTAATTCCAGAACAGGTACTGTAACCTGATTGGCCGCTGCTGAGTGACTGACAGTTGGCGTGTTGTCAAAACTGACCAATGGCGGAAAAACAGCCTTCCTGCCGGACGGCTGTGGTGACCAATGGGAGAAGGGCTCGCTCTGTTTTTTTCCCAATGATGTAGGCAACCTATAGGATGCTTGAGGGGAGGGGGAGGGGGAGGGGGAGGGGGGGGTATGACCACAGTGGGCAGGGTTTTACTGTTTGTGGACCAATCAGCTTCTTTGTTTCCCCTGATTCAATACACCCGCCCTCCATCCCCCTTTTCGCTCCGAGGGAGGAGGAGCGACTATTGGACCAGGTCCCATCTGACCAGACCAGACTCCACCATACTGATGATGACCTGTGTGGCTGTTGCCATGGTAACGTGATGTAAAACTAGCCAGGTGTGTTGGAGGCAAAGGAGAAAAAGAAAAAAAAAGAAAAATTAAAAAAAAATATGAATCTGATCAGTTGGTTTTGTTTTTGTTCCCGTCAGCTGGGGCGGCCTCCAAACCGGTTCCAGCCGGTTCAGGACTGGTTTGACTTACTGGTTTGATCCGGTTCAGTCCGGTCTGGTCAGGACAATCCACTGTTGTTTATCGCCCAAGAAAAATAAAAAGGTCCATTTCTGCCTGCCTTCATACTCTGACTCTTATTTCTTTCTCATGACTTTACACTAAAACACATTTCTAAAATAACTTGAGTTCAAAGTTCAGACGTCGTGAAATGCAGCACAACGAGCTACTGACACTGGAAGTGAAGCCACATTCCTGCACGTGCTCAGTAGCGCCTGCCTTACACAGAACTACTGAAAACATGATCTCTCTTATTAGTCTTTGGAGCCGTTTCTAAACAAACTCTTCATAAGTTTTTGGACAACAGAGAATAAGACATATCAGACTTTCAAACACACAAACACACACACTAGTTAGTGGATGAGTTCATTGTTGGTTTAGATCCAAACATTTCGATTTATTGACAAGAAGAAAAGAGTGATCCTTTAAACTAATTAAAACTATTACTTTAATGATGCACTGACAACATAGAAAGACTGAAAAACATACAATTCAACTATCTGAGGACCAAGTTTCCAATAATAAATGACTGATGAATAAATATGAACTCAAGTGAAAACCAATTTAGACGCTTCTTTCCTGGAAACTTTGAGGAAATTAATAATAAATTGTAAGAATGATGGAGATAACTGTTCAGTTTGTAGTCAGTTTAGAGACTTAAGTGAAGACGACAAAATCCAGATCCAGATTCTGGTCCAGATGGATCATCAGGATCCAGCTGATCCTCTCTCAACACTCCTGGATGTTCATGATGTATACTTAGCCTCTTCATACAGAGACAGATAGTCTGGCACAGGTATCTTCCAGCTGATGAGAGAAGAAGAAAGAACAGGGGTCATAAATGAGTGTTTAGTGAGACTCACTTGATCAGCTGTCAGTCAGTGATGCAGCACATCCAGTATGAAGAGCAGCAGGGACTTCAGTCCTATTAAGACCAGAAGTGGAACAGCTGTGCAGCATAGCTTGCTTCCTTTCAGCTCTCATGTTAACGTGTTGGAGTGAACACGTGAAATCAGAGCCAGTGATTTGCAGGCTGCAGTCACTGAGGAAAGCAGCTTTGATACTGACTGTGTTTAATACTAAACCACTGAAACCAGCACAGACGGACTCCAACTCTCTACTGACCTCAGAGTCTCCAGTCTGCAGTCTGGACTCTCCTTTAGTTCACACAGGAGCTTCACGTCTGAATCCTTCAGGTTGTTCCATCTCAGATCCAGCTCTCTAAGGTGGGAGGGGTTGTACTTAAGAGCAGAGACCAGAGAGGCACAGCTGATCTCTGACAAACTGCAGCGAAACAATCTGAATAAAGAATAAACAATGTAAATTTAAAATCCATACATAATCCAATTAAATGTGTTCAGGTTTTAAATGTGTAGTTCAACATTACTGTGTCCTCATCAATGATGTTTTCTCTGAAATGATTAGTGACAATTGTGTTATTGTGGATCATCATAATGTCAGCCTTCTACAGACATCATCCAAATGACACATATTCATGTCAACACCGAGTCCTGAAATGCTGCTGAACTCAGTCAAGTATGTAAATAGAGGATCAATATGAAATCAGACCTGCTCATTATTTATTATGAGCTCTTCTTCCTGTATTTGGTAGTTTAGTAGGTGTGTGTAATTAAAAAATGTTATTGGTGGTAGTAATCATTCCTCTTGTCCATACTGACTTGAACAACTAACAGTGGATATTTTCTAAAGTTTCTTTAAGAATCAGTCATCTTTTATAACTACACACTAAACTTTGTATAGGAAAAAATCAAATATGGAAAAAAGAGAATAAAGATCACAGATGTAAGTTATGTATGTACATAAATTAGGATCAAGATCAACAATAGTAATAGACAGTCAGTGAACTGACCTCAGACTCTCCAGTCTAGAGTCTGGACTCTTCAGAAAATCACAGAGCAGCTCCAATACTGAGTCCTGAAGCTCGTTGTGACTCAGATCCAGCTCTGTCAGATGGGAGGGGTTGTGCTTCAGAGCTGAGACCAGAAAACCACCGCTGATCTCTGACAACCTGCACTCATACAGACTGAATAAAGAATAAATCATGTCAGGCTAGAAAACAGCTGAACCCAACAGGATGCAGATTAAAAACTGTGAAATACAAAGAGTGAAAAATAGTTTGTATTAATATTAATGACAACATTCTGCTACTTCAATGAAGACATAGTGATTTCACATCTTAAACTCTGCAGCTATACAAACTCATGTTGTTTCAGCCAAGTAGTAAATTAATCAGCCAAGTAAAAATTAGGGCTGTCAGTATTAACGCCTTAATTGAGATGTGATTAAGGGCTGAGCATAATCATCCTAGTCGCTCACTGACACACTCAAAACCACTGTCATGGATTGCTGTTGTAATTAACCTCTGTAAACTGTGCACAATGTACGGCATGTGTTTATATAGCAGGAGTCTCTGCTGTCATATTCCTGCACTGTCTGCGCCAATTGTTGTGTTCTTCCTTTAATATCCCATTGTAACTTCCTTTGCATTCATTTGATTTGACTTAAAAACTGTTGTAAAATGCAAAATGAGAGAAATTTCAACGTGATAAAAAATTGTTAATCGCGATTAACTATTGAAACTCAGTGATTAATTGCGATTTTAAAAATTAATCGTTTGAAAGCTCTACTAAAAATACAAAAAGACTAAAACATGACACATCATCTATATGTTTTTAGGCCTTCATCAACTTGAAAAAGTAACAGCAATTGCAGTTCCTTCAAGAATCTGTCATCTTTTATAACTACAGACTTAACTTTGTACAGAAAAAAAATAAATGTGGAAAAAAGAAAATTAAATTCATGGATTTAAGTAATGCATGTACATAAATTAGGTTCAATTGTAAAACACTGAGATCAACAACAGTAACAGACAGTGAGCTGACCTCAGAATCTTCAGTCTGCAGTCTGGACTCTCCAGAAAATCACAGAGCAGCTTCACTCCTGAGTCCTGAAGCTCGTTGTCACTCAGATCCAGCTCTCTCAGATGGGAGGGGTTGACCTTCAGAGCTGAGGCCAGATAATCACAGCTGATATTTGACAATCTGCAGCCAATCAATCTGAATAAACAATAAATGATATCAGTTTAGAAGACAAAGTTCATGCTTGCTCTAAGCAACAATCGATTATTGATCATTCAAATAAGAATTGTGATTTGTTTGAATAATCTATTTTACAAATGTCATGTCGTGTAGTGACAAATTTTAATCTTGAATATCATCCTTAAAAAAGTAAATATCATAATTTTTGAAACATGTATGAACTACGTAGTTTTCATAGAAATATGTGTGAATTTTGTAGTTCTCACATAGCTTATACACATGAGGAACTGTATCTGTGTAAGCCTTGTAGGCCCTGTACTAACATACACAACCTCACAGATCCTGTGTAGATTCACACCGCCTGCACCTGCAAGCTCCCCCTGCACTCAGCGGCCCCAAGAGGCTGCTTGGTAAGACAAAGAGGCGCCATGTCCCAGAAGAGTAAATTAACATGAATGACGCCCAGATATGGTCAGGCGACCGGCAGGATGGAGATAAGCTCCATTCATGAAAATGACGCTAAAGAATAAGAGGGACTTTACGAGCTATCAGAATGAGGTCCTGCTCTCAGAAATAGATAAACAGAAACACATATTATTATTATTAAGTGTATAAGTGGTGAAATTAAAAGGTCCAGAGAAAGCAAAAGAATGAGGAAAAATGACCTGTGCTGTGAACGCTGTCTCAGCTGTTGCGTGCATGAATTGGATGCCAAAAACATCTCATTAGTGGTATCATCAGTCAGGGAGCTAAACTATAACTTCAATCACCAATATTTCAATTAAATGAATAAAGTAATTAATAAATAGTCAGTTTACATTGTGGAAAAGTAACTGTGGACAAGTTGCTTTGTAGTTTCAGCCGCAAGTATTTATATTGTAAGCTTGCATTATATCATAGTTTCAATTGTCAATTAAAATGAAATAATATATCTACCTAACTTGTTAAAGAGCCTACTACTTTATACTAAAAAGTAGCCTAATACATTTGCAAACAGAGTAATGTCATCATGATTATGGATTCAGAAGTGCAATTTCATGAACGAGACATTATCTATTAGTCAGGTTGTGAACAATGTAAGACATGAGCTCCCCTGGTGAAATTTTTAAGAAAAATCCAAAATACAAGTAAATTGGTGAATTTGGCAAATATGTGTTTGGCCAATTGTTCTGACACAATCAGTGGACTGAAGAAAATAGACTTTCCCATTAAGATATTCAGTGTGGATCAGCATAATACAAGCTTTATGTCTGCAGTTTAATGTCACCACCACTGTCACATCTTATTAAACTCAGCACAGAAGTAAAAATTGGTGACTGACCTCAGAGTCTTCAGTCTGCAGTGTGGACTCTTCATAAAATCACAAAGCAGTTTCAGTCCTGAGTCCTGAAGCTCGCTGTATCTCAGATCCAGCTCTGTCAGATGGGAGGAATCACGCTTCAGAGCTGAGGCCAGAGAAGCACAGCTGGTCTCTGACAAACTGCAGCGAAACAATCTGAATAAAGAATAAATGATGTGGATCATCATAATGTCAGCCTTCTACAGACATCACCCAATTGTCACCACAACATTCAGGCACATATTCATGTCAACACTTATTCAGTCTGTGTGTGTGATTTTGTGTGTATGTGTGTGTGTTCTGAAGGATAAATATCAAGTTCATGGATGTAAGTTATGTATTTACTAGGGCTGTCAATCTCATGACTGTCTTGAGTTAACTCTTGATTAATCGCAAATTAATCGCACATTGTTTATTTGCTCTAAATGTACTTTAAAAGGGATTTTTTCAAGTTTGTAATACTCTTATCAACATGGGAGTGCATAAATATGCTTGGATAACATGACAAACCACCTGCTGGCTAAGCATACAGCTGATACAGAGAGCCTTTGTATCGCTTGACAAAGACATTGGTGGCTACAGCATGCAGACATGCAGTGTCTGCCTTGAGCGAGCAGGAGCAGGGCTCTCTGTATCAGCTGCTTGGCCAGCAGAAGGTGTTTAAGACTCAACATACTCCGGTGGTAAATTAGTTCAAATCAACAATAAATGCAAATAACTTTGTTCTTGTGGATAGAACATCTAGCAGGGCTTTGGAGCTGAATTTGCTGTTAATAAGACTCTTTTCTTTATCCATTCCTACTTGTTATCCAAAACATTACTGCTGCATTGCTTCTCTTATTTCCAAATTACAGGCCGGGTCAAGGGTCAAACACAAAGTGCAAGCATAAATAGCGTGTTAAAAAAATAATAATTTGCCTTAACACTTTAATAACATGTTAACTTTGACAGTCCTAGTATGTACGTAAATCAGGTTCAGTTGTTAAACATTAATATCAACAATAGTGACAGATAGTTATTGAACTGACCTCAGATTCTTCACTTTACATTCTGGACTCTTCAGAAAATCACACAGCAGCATCAGTCCTGAGTCCTTCAGCTTGTTCCAGCTCAGATCCAGCTCTGTCAGATGGGAGGGGTTGCACTTCAGAGCTGAGGCCAGAGAAGCACAGCTGATCTCTGACAACCTGCAGCTCCACAATCTGAATAAAGAATAAATGATGTAGATTAAAATCCATTTATAATCCAGTCAGATGTGTTCAGATTTTAAATGTGTAGCTAAACATTACTATGTTCTCATCAATGAGCTTTTCTCTTAAATGAGCAGAGTGACTTTGTCATTGTGTTATTGTGGATCATCATAATGTCAGCCTTCTGCAAACATCATCCAAATATCACCACAACATTCAGACACATTCATGTCAACACTGAGTCAATCTGTGTGTGTTTTGAAGGATCAATATCAACTACAATTATTCATTAAAAGACATTAATAAATATAATAAAGAAATATTTCTCCTTCATCAAATAAACTCAATCAGTTTCAAACAGATATTAGTTGAGAGAATCTTCTGTATACAGATGTGACTCTTTACCAAAAATTATACAGTCACGCCTCAGTCTGTTAGTTAAGTCACTTTTTGTTGCTCTGAGTGTTTCCTGTTTTATTTTGATACTCACCTCTTGCCTAATTTCAGGTCTTTCACTCCCTGCCCTAATGTGTTGCACCTGTGTCCCATTGTTTTCCCTCCCAGTAGAGTATATAGTCTGTTTTATCCCCTCTGCACAGTTTGTCTTGTTCACTTGTGACAGCGTTCCAGCATTCCTAGTATTATTCCTGGTAAGTAATTTGTGTTTTGTGACCAGTTTCTGTCTTCAATCCGGCCTTTTGGCCTGCTGATTTTGTACTTTTGCCTTCACTGATTGATCTCCTGTGTACTGACTTTTGGCATCAATTAAAGAACTGTTTCTGTTTTACCCACCATGTATGCATCTGCATTTGAGTCCCTGCTCATGCCAGTTGTCACATAATCATTATTTGACTTTATCAACTAACAGTGGGCATTTAAGAATCAGTCATCTTTTAAAACTACAGACTAAACTTTGTACAACAAAAAATCAAATATGGAAAAAAGAGAATGAAGATCATAGATGTATGTTATGTATGTACATAAATTAGGATCAAGATCAACAATAGTAACAGACAGTCAGTGAACTGACCTCAGAGTCTTCAGTTTACAGTCTGGGTTCTTCAGAAAATCACACAGAAACTCCACTCCTGAGTCCTGAAGCTTGTTTCTACTCAGATCCAGCTCTCTCAGATGGGAGGGGTTGGCCTTCAGAGCTGAGGCCAGAGAAGCACAGCTGATCTCCGACAATGTGCAATTACTCAATCTGAATAAAGAATAATTATGTAGATTAAAATCCATTTATAATACAATCAGATGTATTCAGGTTTTAAATGTGTAGTTCGATGAGCTTTTCTCTAAAATGAGCAGAGTGACTTTGTCATTGTGTTATTGTGTTATTGTGGATCATCATAATGTCAGCCTTCTACAGACATCACCCTAATGTTACCACAACATTCAACATTCAAACACTTAATGTAATTAAAGGATCAATATGAAATCAGACCTGTTCATTATTTATTACATGAGCTCTTCTTCCTGTAGTTGGTAGTTTAGTAGGTGTGTGTAATCAAAACATGTTATTGGTGGCAGTAATCATTCCTCCTGTCCATACTGACTGAAGTGGGCTCTTCCTAACACAGCTACACTGTAGGAAATTACTTCATAAATTCAGCTGAAACTAATATGAGGCTTTAACAGTCTGGTAGACTCACGCTAAAAGATTCTACAGATTTTGTGAAAATGTATGAACCAAACACATGAAATGAGGTGAAGTGAAGGATTTGAATTTGAATAAATGGAAAAAAACTACCAAGCTACAGTCAGTGAACGGACCTCAGAGTCTTCAGTTTACAGTTTGGACTCTCCAGTCCAGCACACAGAAGCTTCACTGCTGAATTACGCAGGAGGTTGGCACTCAGGTCCAGCTCTGTCAGATGAGGGTTGGACTTCAGAGCTGAGGCCACAACTTCATACTGGGGGTCTGAGAGTTCTTCGACACAAAGTCTGTAATGACACATATATTACAACATCATTATTATTATTATCATGAAAGATAATTGATGATTTGCAGAACCTGCTCATGTAGTAATAATAATAATTTACTGCATTCACTGATTACTGTAAAATACTGATATATGTTGTGATAAAATGCTGCTATAATAAAACCTCAACCACAACCTCTAAAGTCCCTCATTTGTTTTAACAGGTTTGAATGACACCTCTGTCATCAACAAGAAGAGAAATAAAAGAAAATAATGTAGAATCTAGAAATAAATAGAAAAACTGTTCATTAAGTTAACAGCAATAAACAACCAACTGAAAAAAACCCATTTACACTCAAAACAGAACACTATTCTAACAATAATAAGAATTATTTTAAGAACTAAACTACTAATCTACACTGATTTATAATGTTAATTAAATCTGGACTTACCGAGCCTTTCTGCAGTTTCTTATAGCTGGGATCAGTCTCAGTTGTCCCGCGTTTGATGTGTGGTACTTGTCCAGGTCCAACTCATCCAGAACCTCCTCTGACATCTGCAGCATGTAGGCCAGAGCTGAGCAGTGGATCACAGAGAGTCTCTTCTCTGATCTGTTCTCTGACTTCAGGAACTCTTGGATCTCCTGATGTACTAGGTGGTCGTTCATCTCCATCAGACAGTGGAAGATGTTGATGCTTCTGTCAGGAGAGATATCCCAAAAGTTCATCGTCTTCAGGTTGTTGATGACTGTCTGGATGGTTTCTGGACTGTTTTCTGTCCATCCCAGCAGGTCTCCTAAGAGACTTTGGTTGGACTTCAGAGAGAGGCCATGAAGGAAGCGGACAAACAGGTCCAGGTGGCCATTTTTACTGTAGAGAGATTTCTTCATGGCTCTCTCCAGGAAGTCATCCAGGGATGAGTAGCTGTAGTCTTCTCCCAGGAAGGACTTCAGTACCTCTGTGTTCCTGTTGGTATAACAGTGGTACATGTAGACTGCAGCCAGAAACTCCTGAATGCTCAGATGAACAAAGCTGTAGACTTTTTCATCGAAGATCACACACTCTGTTTTGAAGATCTCTGTAAAAAATCCTGATAACACCGAGGCCTCTGTGACATCAAGACCACACTGCTCCAGGTCTTCTTGGTCAAAGATGATGTTTCCTTTCTCCAGATGTTCAAACGCCAGCCTCCCCAGCTTCAGAAGAAATTCACTGTCAGCCTTCGTCAGCTTCTGTTTTTTGGTCTCATGTCCCTCATCATACTTGTTCTTCTTCCTCTTTGTCTGAACCAGCATGAAGTGTGAGTACAGGTCAGTCATGGTCTTTGGCAGCTCTCCTCTCTGTTCTGGAGTCAACATGCGCTTCACAACTCTAGCAATGATCCAGCAGAAGACTGGGATGGTACACATGGTGTGGAGGCTCCTGGATGTCTTGATGTGTGAGATGATTCTGCTGGACAGCTCTTCATCACTGAATCTCTTCTTGAAGTACTCCTCCTTCTGGTCATCAGTGAAGCCTCGTACTTCTGTTATCCTGTCAACACAATCCTGATCTAGGATCTGATTGGCTGCTGCAGGTCTGGAAGTGATCCAGATGAGAGCCTGTGGAAGCAGATTCCCCTTGATGAGGTTTGTCAACAGCACGCTCACTGATGACGTCTGTGTGACATCAGACACATCCTCATTGTTCTCGAAATCCAGTGACAGTCTGCTTTCATCCAGGCCGTCAAAGATGAATAAAACTTTAAAGTCTTCAGAGTCAAGCATCTCTTCTGTGACGTTCTTTAATGTTGGATAGAAACGACGGATCAGTGTGAGCAGACTGTGCGGCTCATCTTTGACCACGTTCAGTTCCTTGAACGAAAGTGGAATCAGCAGACTGATATCTTGGTTTTTGGAGCGCTGTGCCCAGTCCAGAATGAACTTCAGCACTGAGAAGGTTTTTCCAACGCCAGCGACGCCGCTCGTCAGAACAACTTTGATGATGTGTTCCTCTTGGCCAGGTAAGACGTTAAAGATGTCGTGGCACTCGATCGGAGTGTCATGGAGGGTCTTGGAAACTGTTTCAAGCTGCCTCACTTCATGTTGGGCGTTATCCTCTTCACTCTGTACTTCTGTGATGTAGACCTTAGTGTAAATCTTTTTGAGGAGGGTTTTTTTTCCTGATACATCAGTTCCATCAGTCACTTGTTGACATTTCCTTGTCAGAATGAAATCATAGTTACCTAAAACCTTGTGCCAACTATCTGCTGAAAGAGAAAAAATATATAGATTTTAATAACTATATAAAAATATATAAAATATGGTTTAATTCTAAAAACACTCACAAAGTTGAAGCTCTGTTTAACGCTATCTGTAGTGGAGGTAATAATAATGTCATCAGCCTGGGTGCTAGTTCAGTGTTTGTCGCTAGGTTCACCCTGATGTGTCAACTAGAACACCACTTGAAGCGATGGTTCGGCGTAATTTTGACCTAGCATCATATGCACCATTACGTCTAACTTAACACTGCCTCACTCCTTTTTTTTCATTTAGTTGCAAATTAGTGGAGGACATTTTGTGATTCATAATACTGGGATAAATCACTTTGTGCAGTGATCTCCTCTTTCATCCATCTGCTCCACTTTCTATATCTACAGTCTTTAACACATTATTATTAATAGAATACTGTAACTCATAACTCATGTAATAATTTATTAACTTCATGTGTCACTGCTTTTCAGATTCCTTCCTCTAACTTACCTTTTGGTTCTGGTTGGAAGTTTTGTAAACGCTGTACCAGATCATTCCTGCCGATGTTTTCTAAAACCTTCTTTGTTAGCTGCAGAGCTCCATGATCCTGATGTTTCTGTACCATCAGATCCACTGTCTGTGTCCTTGCTGCATTCTCCAGATGAGCCACTGGGATGCCTTTAAAGCCCTCCAGGATGTCATCCTGCTCCAGGAACCATTTGAACTGGTTGAAATCATCTTCTTTTAAGTTTAAAAGAATATTCAAGAGCTCCTCTTTAAGTTTTGCCATTATGGCCCCCTGCTGAAAATAAATATGATGGACATATATTCAGTTCTCATCTCATATAATTTCTTTCTCTCTTTTTTTCTTTTTAAATATTTACCTCACATACCTCTACAGGAGTTCATGAGTGATCAGCTGGTAACGTTGAACACTGAGGGAAGCTGTTTGGTGAAAACCTGAAGGGAAAATAATAATGATGAGATACTACACTTCACTATTGTCATTCCTGGTGCTTAAACTGGGAAGTCAGAGGTCATCTGCTTATCATAAGCCAACAGGCATACAGTGTCTTTCTGAAGGACAACTCAGAAGGAAAGATGCTTGTTAACCACTGAACCTCCTGTATCACCGACTAGTGCTGCTACAGCAATTTAAAGTGTTTTACACATTGTATTAAAGTAGAGCATAATGACTGCTGCTCAACTCTTACTGTCTTTCTTAGAGTTATCTTCCATTTCACATTCATTTTAAATGATCAATATGTGTTTACACTTTAATGTTCCCTTGCTCACAGTTGTCCAATAAAGGATAATGAATGCATAACTAAAAGAGCTTTGTTTTCCTTTAACATTCACGACAGATAGTTTAAAAAAACAGGATTGAAATCAGTCAGAAGTTACTCCAGCTGTCACATTTACTGCAGTAGAGAGTAAAATAACCACCTCAGAAATGTATTAGAGTAAAAGTATAAAGTAGGAGAAAACGGTGACTAAAAGTAAAACGGTGACTACAGTAACTTAAACACATCTATACAGTGAATCATCCCAAGTCAGTTTAACACGTACACATGGTGAAACTACAGCGGCGACACAAACAGAAAAACGGATCAGTATCAGATTAAAACGCGAAGTTCATAAATAGGGTATAACAACACTTTTAACATTACAACAATACAATAGGCCTATATATATTTGCACGTTGAAACGGATGCATGGAAATAAATTGAGGAAGTAATGGTTATTTTTAGCACTAATATTAACTCACTTTCTTCAGACTTGGTGTTTTCCTCCGTCTGCTTTAAAATGGAGACTTTCAACTTCCTCTCTCTTTATGGGAAGTTGCGTAGCCTACATGTTTAAGTGTGTAACTGCTCGGTGTGTAACTAAAGAACCGCTTCTACAATGTCCACATATCAACTTTTTAAAGAAAATTAAGATTATTAAATGTCAAAGTTGTGTTCACTACGTGTTTCTGATGAAAACTAGTGGACAAAAACAAAACCATAAGTTAATGCAGGTTTTAAAAGGTGGCAGAGAGGTTTAAGCTTTAAAACAATAAAAAATAATAATAAAAAATAAGAATCATTAACTATACTGCTTATGAATGCCAAACAGGAAGTGTTGTGAAGTAAAGTGTTTCCATATACTGCTGTTTATGGCTGAATACCTGCTGCAGAAGAGAAGTCAACGCCATTTTTATTTATAATACATTATTTTTTTTATTATAAAGATACTCATGCTGCACAAAGAAGAAAGACAGAGTAATTATAGCTGCTATATTGACCGTTATGTTATTTTAAATTAAGCACACTGCAGGTTTGTTGGCTGATTATGACCAGCAGGGGGAGCCAGAGGACCAAATGTTAGAGCAGCAGGATTACAACTTTTAATGTAACAAACTATATAAAAACTAAATAATAAGAAAAAATATATATACATTAGCAGCAGGAGCAATATTTTACCTGGCAGTATTTTACCTGTGCACAGAAGAAAGACAGAGTAATTATAGCTGCTATATTGACCGTCATGTTATTTAAATTAAGCAGACTGCAGGTTTGTTGGCTGATTATGACCAGCAGAGGGAGCCAGAGGACCAAATGTTAAAGCAGCAGCAGGATTAC
>NC_070600.1:23519884-23547384 GCF_027409825.1 Scomber japonicus | reverse complement strand
TTTTATTTTGGTTTATTTATTTTATTTTATTTTATTTTGGTTTATTTTATTTTATTTTATTTTATTTTGGTTTGGTTTATTTTATTTTATTTTGGTTTAGTTTATTTTATTCTATTTTATTTTATTTTATTTTGGTTTGGTTTATTTATTTTATTTTATTTTATTTTATTTTGGTTTATTTATTTTATTTTATTTTATTTTGGTTTATTTTATTTTATTTTATTTTATTTTGGTTTGGTTTATTTTATTTTATTTTGGTTTGGTTCGGTTTAGTTTACGTGAGATTTAGCTTAATTCAATTTGCACAAATTAAAAATTACACAACTAAAAAATATTTGATTATTTAATTATGTTACAGAAAATAATATGAATGACTGCAATAAAGGGATAGCAAACTAAATAGTATCTATCTATCTATCTATCTATCTATCTATCTATGAGGGGCGTATTGCTGAAGGTTTTGGGTTAGATTTGCAAATTAGTTTGGAGGCGATTAGAAATAGGAAACACTTGTATGTTGATTTATTATCAGAAGTGAATATCCTATCCCTAAAATATTCAATAAAACCTACAGTAAAAAAAATTAATTAAATAAACAGTAATAAAAGATGAGTAAATGGTAAAGACAAGTTAAAATATATTTTTTTAAATGTATACAATAAAGCATTTCAGATTGTTAATTGTTTAATATTCTGCATATTTGCTCCATTTGTTTAAAAAAATAAAATAAAATAAATTATTATAAGTCCAAAAAACATTTTACCCAAAATATAAACCATCCTTTTTCTACTTTGTCTTTTATTTTTGTAACTTAGTTGAGCAAGGCATCTAAACATTGTTGACAGCTCTGTGACGTCACTGCGTTGTCTGCACTAATAAAAAAAACAATAGAAGTGACGTCATTTTATTTTCTGTAATATATATAAAAACCTGGGTTTATAAAAAAAAAAGAGAGAGAGAAAAAAAAGAGAAAGAAAGCAGGAAGCGGGAAGCAGCTGAGAGACGAGACTGAAACGTCACATAGAAAAAAAACGCGTGTGACGACATTAGGGTTGAAACCGGAAGTAAAAACTAGGCGGCCTTTAAAATAAAAGCATAGATAAGATATTCCTTTTTTTAGTCCCACAATGGGGAAATTTGCATTATGACAGCAGCAAGTGGACAATAAAAATAGAAGAGCATCAATAAGAAAGATTAAAGAACGATAAATAACTATGAAAAATAATAATTGTGACATTATTTACATTATTACAACAGTAATATTGGTATTGAATGGTAACCAGAGATTTAAATTTCTTACTGTAACAGGGAAACCAGCCGTATCATGACTGGGAATCAAATGAATGCAAAGAAAGTTACTTTACTTTTAGATTTATTTCAAATTAAAAGAAGTACAGTGAGTCTGAGGTTACACAATGTCTGCTTTAAAAAATATAGCTCACCTTAAACAGACAACAGTAACAGCCCTAAATATAAATAATTAAAGTCACACTGTGTCAATTAAACAAAAAGGTACTTATCTTCACTTTTAATTTGTAATTCTGTGATCTCAATGGGACTAACCTGGTTAAATAAAGGCTAAATAAAATAAATAAAAAAAGCAAATACACAGACGAGACAATATATATTAATATGATAATGTTTTTTTGTACTTTTTTATTGTTCTTTATTCTTTCTTATTGATGCTCTTCTATTTTAACTATCCACTTTCTGCTGTTATACTGCAAATATCCCCATTGTGGGACTAATAAAGGAATATCTGATCTTATTACTATGACTATGACTTCCATACAGATCATCTTCAAGACTTTATATTTAATTTTTTATGATGGTCAAGACTCATTTTATTTTTTAAACATCACCGGGCGGCGTTGCTAAGGAGTAACGCAAAAGTAATGTAACTAGTCGTGTAATTACTTTCAACAGGAAGTAATATAAGTAACTTTTTAATTATATTATTTGAGTAACTTCCCCAACGCTGGTTATTTTCCACCACTAACTAACTCAGAATATTATGGCACTGATGTACTTCCATACCGCTCGGGGTTTTTTTTTCTATTTTTATTTTTTAAGACTTTTATTTTGAAGGAGCAGACAGGAACAGCCATATATCACACCGTGCGGCTTGACGTTATCGCGGCGGCAGGAGGGAGCGGCTCTGAGAGAGCGACGTTACCGGAGAACCGGAGAGAGAGAGAGCGAGCAGCGGAGCGGACGGGTGGATGACTGTGAGTACTGCTTCCTTTCTCTCTTTCTTTTTTTTTTTTTTTTTCTTTTTTTTTTGCTTTGCTTTCTTTACCTTCTCTTTTTCTATCCATCTTCAAATTTTGTTTTATCTCGTGTGTTTTCCCTTCCGCCATGTACATGTAGGATGTTGGTTCTTAACCCTCCGGGAGACGCACCGGGGCAGGCAGGCGGGGAGCAGGGAGGGTGGCAGGCCGGTGCAGAGCGCAGTCAGGCTGGGTTGGGTTTGCGGAAGCGACCGGCGGACAGACAGACAGACAGATAGCAAATGATAATGATAATAAGGTTGGGTTAAGACACAGACATGCAGCTACGGGGCTTCACACCGGGTGTCTGTCCGTCTATCAACCCGCAAAGCTCGCTGTGTTCCCGGCTTCATGTTTGTCTCCAGCCCCCCTGCAGTCCTCCAGGCAGGCAGCGGGGCCTGCTGGCAGATGTGGCCGAGCAGGGAGCGTTCCGAGGCGGCCATAAAGCTGCGGAACACCCGCTGCTTTGCCGGAGGAAAAAAAAAAAAAAAAAAAAGAAAAGAGAGAGAGGAAGTAAGTTATTTCAGAGTGTGTAGAGTTGAAGAGTTTTTTTTTTTGTTTTTTTTTTGGGAGGAACCTGTCTGCTTTAAAATGTGTGTCTGTCTTGTCTACCTGTCTGTCTGTCTGTATGTGTGTAGACAAGGCTTGGTTTTATTCTGTCAGCAACACACACACACACACACATATACACACACACACACACACACACACACACACAGAGTATTGACAGGCCCCACCTAGTTCTGGTTGACTCAGGGATCTGCTCTGTGAGTGTTTGTGTGTGAGTCCATCTTTCTCCTCCAACTTTACTTTAGTAGATTAACATCATGCTGCCTTCTATGTCTGTTGGAAAAAGCAGAACTACTACTACTTCTACACTTTGGGGCGGGTGCTACATTAACAGTGCATGTAAATTGAGTAAAATACAGAGATTGGTGTATGTATGAGTAGGGGTTTAGCATTGGTAGTTTGAAGTTTGCCCTGCGTGGTGTTTTTAGTTTTTTTTTGACACCATGTTGTCTTCCTGTTAAAGGACACGACATCATCTGATTGTGAAAAGATTAGCAAAGTGACATAAACAGTGAAAAGCCTACGTGCCACTTGCGTAAATGTAATCCAAATGCAGCCATAGTCAATCTAGAGCAGTAAAAAGCACTTAGATAATTTTATTTAAATACAAAAATAGAAATAATATAAAGGAAAATTGCCGTTTTTAAGCGATAATGTTAAAGATTGTCAGATTTCAGCTTCTTAAATGTGATAATTTGCAGCTTTTCTTTGTCATATTTGATGGTAGACTGATTAATTTTGGGTTTTTAATCTCACCATCATATATTCTCCCATCAGACATGAATAAATGTTTGATTAATCCTTTAATGAAGCTGTCAGACAGTGAATAGTCTTTATATATATGTAAAAAAAGACATTTAAAATCACTATATTATGATCCAGGGGTACATTTTTATTTAGTATAATGATTTTTTTTGAATTTTTTTAATAAAAAAAGGTAAAATTTGGACATTTGAGCTGCACAAAAATAAAAATATGATGCTTTTTTGTTTTTTTTGGTATATTCAGAGTCATTAAATGTGTATATGGTGTTTTTACAGCTATTAAATGTAAAATAAAAGGGTAAAATTTGACCCTAAACAGTATTTAAGGGGTTAAAATACCACTTATAGGATTCTATTAAACTATTATAGAACATTTTCTCTATTTATTTGACATTTTATTGACGAAATAATGAAGTTTAACCATCAAAATGAACATTATTATTATTTTAAATGATGCTTTTATTTTGTTAACAGCATTCTAATGTTCATTCTGGCTTCCAGCTTTTATCACCGTGTGTTTAAATTAACCAGTTAAAGACTTTTAGTGATATTTTACATTAGAGGACAGACTGTACTATAATGATTTAGGCTTTAATGAGAGTCTTTGTGATGACATCATCGTGTTTAATGCACCTTTAATGTTCCAGTAAACCTGATAATAACTCAGAGTTCATTATTTATTCATTATGTTCTTTATCAGTTCATCATCTGGTCTTTAACCCTCCTGTAGTCCTCGAGTCAAGGAAGGAAGGGAAGGAGGGAGGAAGGGAAGAGAGAAGGAGGGAGGGAGGAAGGAAGGGAAGGAGGGAAGGAAAGAAAGAGAGAAGGAGGGAGGGAGGGAGGGAGGGAGGGAGGGAGGGAGGGAGGAAAGACAGATGGAAGGAAAGGAAGGGAGGAAGGAAGGCAAGGAAGAAAGAAGGATGGAAGGAGAGACGGAAAGAAAGAGAGAAGGAGGGAGGGAGGATGGACAGATGGAAGGAAGGGAAGGGAGGAAGGAAGGGAAGGAAGGAAAGGAAGGAAAGGAAGGAAGGGTAGGAGAGAGGGAGGATAGAAGTGAGGTAGGTAGGAAGGAAGGAAGGGAGGGAGGGAAGAAGGAAGGAAGGAAGGAGGGAAGGAAAGAAAGAGAGAAAGGATGGAATGAGGGAAGGAAAGAAAGAGACAAGGAGGGAGGGAGGAAGGGAAGGGAGGAAGGAAGGAAAGTAGGACAGAGGAAGGGAGGAAGGTAGGAAGGAATGAAGGAAAGAAAGAGAGAAGGAGGGAGGGAGGTAGGAAGGAAAGGAGAGAAGGAAAGAAAGAGAGAAGGAGTGAGGGAGGAAGGACAGGTGGAAGGAAAGGAAGGAAAGGAGGGAGGGAAGGAAGGTAGGATGGAGGAAAGGAAAGAAGGAAGGGAGGAAGGAAAGGAGGGAAGGAAGGTAGGATGGAGGGAGGGAGGGAGGGAGGGAGGGAGAAAGTAAAAGAGGAAGGGAGGAAGGAAGGAAAGTAGGACAGAGGAAGGGAGGACGGTAGGAAGGAAAGAAGGAAGAAAGGAAGGGGAATGGAAGAAGGAAACAAGGAAGGAAGGAAGGAAGGGAGGAGGGAGAAAGGAAACGAGTAAGGCAGGAAAGAAGGAACAGTAAATTAAATTAAAGCTCTTTAAGTTGATTAGAGCAACTCAGGAGGAGAAATGGTTGGTTGGAGGTCTGATTTTGGGCCCCTCAGGGTGTTAATTAATTCCTGATTTATTGGCAATAAAAAAAATCACCAAAAAAATGAAGCGATCGTTCCAGTTAATGTTATTTAAGTAGAAAAAATTACAAAATAAAAGTACAAAAAAATTACAAAAAATTACAAAAAAATTCAAAAAAAAATTACAAAAAAATTCAAAAAATTACAAAAAATTACAAAACAATTACAAAAAATACAAAAAAATACAAAAAATTACAAAAAAAATATAAAAAAAAAAATTCAAAAAATTACAAAAAAAATACAAAAAAATACAAAAAAAATTACAAAAAAATTTACAAAAAAATTTACAAAAAAACCCCAAAAATTACAAAAAAATTAGACTTTGTAGTTTTGTTACTGGGGTGGACAAAATAATAGGAACACTTGTATAATTATTCATAGATTAGTCAATTAAACATGTTTAAGGTGGAATCGGGTTAATCTGATCACAGTTTAAATAGTTTTCTAACATTAATTAATATTTTTTTAGATTTTGGGACATTTAGTCTCACAAAATAAAATGTTAAAGACTATATTATATATTTTTTTTACTATTTTTTGACATGATTAAATGATTTATTGATTAATTAGGGATATATATATTGGTTGATTCATTGAACATTAAAGTAATTATCAGTCCATGTTCAGATAGAAAATAATAATTATTCTCATTATAGATTCATCTGGTGATTATTTGATTAATGAATTAATTAATGTTTAGATTTATTTAAGTCATAAAATCATAAAAAATGCCTTTTTATTTAATTTATTTAATCTCTGAGTTAAAGGTGGAGCCTTTTGATTAATGTGCAGAGTCAAAACTTTCACAATAAAGTTCAATAAAAAAAAGAAAAAACCTCATAAAAGTTCAATTGGAAAAAAAACCTAAAATAAGATTAAATTAAAGTAATATAAGCGTTGCCGTGGTGATGTGTGAGCGTTGCCGCGGTGATGTGTGAGCGTTGCCGCGGTGATGTGTGATGAGCTGAGAGGAAAAAAGTCACAAATGCTCCTCCTGTTGAATCTACGACGACCTCTTCCTCCTCACTGCACCTCCTCCTCTTCCTCGTCACTGCACCTCCTCCTCTTCTTCCTCCTCCTCCTTGCTCCTTTTCCTCCTCACTGCACCTCCTCCTCCACCTCCTCACTGCACCTCCTCCTCTTCCTCGTCACTGCACCTCCTCCTCTTTCTCCTCCTCACTGCACCTCCTCCTCTTCCTCCTCACTGCACCTCCTCCTCTTCCTCCTCCTCCTCCTTGCTCCTTTTCCTCCTCACTGCACCTCCTCCTCCACCTCCTCACTGCACCTCCTCTTCCTCGTCACTGCACCTCCTCCTCTTTCTCCTCCTCACTGCACCTCCTCCACCTCCTCCTCACTGCACCTCCTCCTCCACCTCACTGCACCTCCTCCTCCTCTTTCTCCTCCTCACTTCTTCCTCCTCCTCCTCACTACACCTCCTCCTCTTCCTCCTCACTGCACCTCCTCCTCTTCTTCCTCCTCCTCCTTGCTCCTTTTCCTCCTCACTGCACCTCCTCCTCCTCTTCCTCCTCACTGCACCTCCTCCACCTCCTCCTCACTGCACCTCCTCCTCTTCCTCCTCACTGCACCTCCTCCTTCTCTTCCTCCTCACTGCACCTCCTCCTCCTCTTCCTCCTCACTGCACCTCCTCCTCCACCTCACTGCACCTCCTCCTCCTCTTTCTCCTCCTCACTGCACCTCCTCTTCTTCCTCCTCCTCCTCCTCCTCACTGCACCTTTTCCTCCTCCTCATTCCTCCTCCTCGCTGCACCTTCTCTTCCTCACTCCACCTCCTCTTCGCTGCACCTCCTCCTCGCTGCTCCTCCTCCTCCTCCTCTCTCCTGCTCCTCCTTCCTCCTCCCTCCTCCTCCTCCCCCTCCTCTCTCCTCCTCTTCCTCCTCTCTCCTGCTCCAGTCAGTGACTTCCTGCTCTCCCTGAACTCGCTGGGACTTGTTTCATCGTTCTCTCCTTCAGGCTGTGAATCTCTGGCGGTGCGTTCAGGTGTAAACGTCTCCTCGTGGTGCCTTCAGGAACCTTCAGTAAATATCAGTAATATTATAAACTCATTAAATGATGCAGGTTTTCACACTCATAAAAATGAACAAGCTATAAAATGAGCTTTTAGAGCTGCAACGATTAGTCGAACGACAAATTAATCAACTAGTTTAACAATCAATAGAGTCATTTTTTAATTAAAATACCCAAATTATATAATTCTAGTTTCTTAAATGTGTTTTTTCTGGTTTATTTAATCTCCTAAAATGTCGTAATTATACAGTTTTTTACATTTTTCTCTAATTTTTTTCAAATGGTAGTAAATGATGATTATTTTTTTAAATGATTTTAATAATAATTTAAATTTAATAATAATGATAATAATCTTTTTCCATGCATCAAACTACAACTACAAAACCAATTTTATTTTATTTTTAATTTTTAAAATTTTGCTTAAATATATTTGTACATTTGACTTTTTTATAAGAAAACATTTGAAGAGTTTCGGGTATTTTTTTTAGTATTTTATGACATTTTAATAATCAAATTGAATTTAATGGAGGAAAATAACCAACCAATAGTGTTTTTATTAATGATGATAAATTATTATTACAATAATATAATAATTTCAATTTTTATGTTTAAATTAAATTAAATTAAATTAAATTAAAAAATGGTTAAAAAAGCAAATAAATGAAATTAATCTCTGCTTAATTAAATATATTCAGTTTATTTTTTCATTTCATAAAAACATTAAATGCATTAAGAAAAGACACACACACACACACACACATACACACATACACACACACACACACACACACACACACACACTTATCTTATCACCATGAAAACCTCGGCAGACCCTTAGTAACAGAGATTAGAAAGTGTGTGTTTGTTTGGTGTCTCTGTGTGTGTGTGTGTGTGTGTGTTTGTGTATATGTGTGTGTGTGTGTTTGTGTATATATATATATGTGTGTGTGTGTGTGTGTGTGTGTGTGTGTGTGTGTGTTGTCTCTCATCATGTTTCTTCTTGTTGCTGCATCTACACCAGCGGCTGTGAACATGCAGTGAAGCATGATTGGCATGCACACACACACACACACACGCACACACACACACACACACACACACACACACACACACACACACACACACACACACACACATGCACACTACCCTTGTGAGGACATTCCCTTCCCGGAGCTCCAGGATTTCGTAGGGGTTTTTTTGAGTTGTGAGACATTTGAAGACTTTACACTCTCTAACCCTTAACTTTAACTATATTCTTCCTTCCTTCCTTCCTTCCTTCCTTTCCTTCCTCCCTGCCTTCTTTCTTCCCTTCCTCTTTTCCTTTCTCCCTCCCTTGTTCCTTATTTCCTCCGTCCTTCCTTCCTTTCCTTCCTTCCATCTGTTCTTCCTCCCTCCCTCCTTCTCTCCTCCCTTCCTCCGTCCTTTCTTCCTTCCTTTCCTTCCTTCCATCTGTTCTTCCTCCCTCCCTCCTTCTCTCCTCCCTTCCTTCTTTCCTCCCTCCATCCCCCTTTCTTCTTCCTTCCTTCCTTCCTTTCCTTCCTCCCTGCCTTCTTTCTTCCCTTCCTCTTTTCCTTTCTCCCTCCCTTGTTCCTTATTTCCTCCGTCCTTCCTTCCTTTCCTTCCTTCCATCTGTTCTTCCTCCCTCCCTCCTTCTCTCCTCCCTCCCTTCTTTCCTTCCTCCATCCCCCTTTCTTCTTCCTTCCTTCCTTCCTTCTTTCTTCCCTTCCTCCCTCCCTCCTTCTCTCTTTCTTTCCTCCCCCCTACCTTCCCTCCCTCCTTCTCTCCTCCCTTCCTTCTTTCCTTCCTTCCTCCGTCCTTCCTTCCTTCCTTTCCTTCCTTCCATCTGTTCTTCCTCCCTCCCTCCTCCTCTCCTCCCTTCTTTCTTTCCTTCTTTCCTTCCTTCTTCCCTTTCTTCTTTCTTTCTTTCCTTCCTTCCTACCTTTTTGTCTGTCCTTCCGTTCTTATTTCCTTCCTTCTTTTGCTTCCTTACTTTCTCGTGTCCATCCTTCCTTCCTTCCATCTGTTCTTCCTCCCTCCCTCCTTCTCTCCTCCCTTCCTTCTTTCCTTCCTCCATCCCCCTTTCTTCTTCCTTCCTTCCTTCCTTCCTTCTTTCTTCCCTTCCTCCCTCCCTCCTTCTCTCTTTCTTTCCTCCCCCTACCTTCCCTCCTTCCTTCTCTCCTCCCTTCCTTCTTTCCTTCCTTCCTCCGTCCTTCCTTCCTTCCTTTCCTTCCTTCCATCTGTTCTTCCTCCCTCCCTCCTTCTCTCCTCCCTTCTTTCTTTCCTTCCTTCCTTCCTTCTTCCCTTTCTTCTTTCTTTCCTTCCTTCCTACCTTTTGTCTGTCCTTCTTCTTTCCTTCCGTTCTTATTTCCTTCCTTCTTTTGCTTCCTTACTTTCTTGTGTCCTTCTTCCCTTTCTTCCATCTTTCCTTCTCGTGTCCGTCCTTCCTTCCTTCCTTCCTTCCTTCCTTTCTCCCTTTCTTCTTTCCTTCCTTCCTTTCTCCCTTTCTTTCTTTCTTTCCTTCCTTTCGCCCTTTTTTTCTTTCTTTCCTTCCTTCCTTCCTTCTTCCCTTTCTTCTTTTCTTCCTTCCTTTCGCCCTTCTTCCCTTTCTTCTTTCTTTCCTTCCTTCCTACCGTTTGTCTGTCCTTCTTTCCTTCCATTCTTATTTCCTTCCTTGTTTTGCTTCCTTACTTTCTTGTGTCCTTCTTCCCTTTCTTCCATCTTTCCTTCTCGTGTCCTTCCTTCCTTCCTTCCTTTTCTTCCTTCCATCTGTTCTTCCTCCCTCCCTCCTTCTCTCCTCCCTTCCTTCTTTCCTTCCTTCCTCCGTCGTACTTTCCTTCCTTCCTTCCTTTCTCCCTTTCTTCTTTCCTTCCTTCCTTTCTCCCTTTCTTCTTTCTTTCCTTCCTTCCTTCCCTTTCATCTTTCTTTCTTTCCTTCCTTCCTTCCTTCTTCCCTTTCTTCTTTCTTTCTTTCCTTCCTTCCTTCCTTCTTCCCTTTCTTCTTTCTTTCCTTCCTTCCTACCTTTTGTCTGTCCTTCTTTCTTTCCTTCCTTCCTACCTTTTGTCTGTCCTTCTTCTTTCCTTCCGTTCTTATTTCCTTCTTTCCTTTCTCCCTTTCTTCCTTCTTTCCTTCCTTCCTTTCTCCCTTTTTTTCTTTCTTTCCTTCCTTCCCTTTCATCTTTCTTTCTTTCTTTCCTTCCTTCCTACCGTTTGTCTGTCCTTCTTCTTTCCTTCCTTCTTTTGCTTCCTTACTTTCTTGTGTCCTTCTTCCCTTTCTTCCATCTTTCCTTCTCGTGTCCTTCCTTCCTTCCTTCCTTCTTTTTAATGATACGGCCCACATGAGGTCAAATTGGTCTGTATGTGGCCCTTGAATGAAGATGAGTTTGACTCCTCTGATGTAAAGGGTTAAATCCAGACTGTTTATTAGGAACTAACCTTTTTTAAAAGCCGAGCAGATGTTTAAAGATAACATTTATAAAGGATTTCATTCGTGTTGGTGTTTTTTTTTTTTTGTGGTTCCTCATTTTTTATGTAAAGTTTGTTTTCATTTCTGTTTTTCTAATGTTTCGCTTCCTAGTTATAGATTTATTTGTTCTGTTAACAAAAGAAATACTCTAACTAATACTCTTAAAAACTCATATATACTGAAGTGGACAAAATAATAGGAACACTACGACCTCGAGTTGATACTGAACTTTAAAGTAGAATTATTAACTTCCTGACAAACTGAAAATAGTTTAAACTTCATAAAAGTAGAATTTAAATTAGAGCGGTTATATATTGGATTAAATTGAATTACACACATGTGTTCCTAATAGGCATGGGATGATAACCGTGTTCAAGGTATACCGCGATATGAAAAAGTCACGATAACCGAAACCACCAAATGTTCTGTCACACCGTTCTAAACTCTGAGGTATGAGCTGTTTTTAGTCTGGTCAAAGACAGAAAGTGCTGGTCCTTCCTTTCCTTCCTCCCTTCCTTCTTTCCTTTCCTGCCTTCTTCCTCCCTCCCTCCTTCCTTCCTTCCTTCCTTCCTTCCTTCCTTCCCTCCTTCCTTCTTTTCTTATGTCCTTCCTTTTCTTCCTCCCTCCCTCCTAACTTCCCTCCCTCCTCCCTTCCCTCCTTTCTTCCTCCTTTCCTTTCTTCCTTCCCTCCCTCCTTCCTTCCTTCCTTTCTTCCTCCCTCCCTCCTTCCTTCCTTCCCTCCCTCCTTCCTTCCTTCCCTCCCTCCCTCCTTCCTTCCTTCCTTCCTTCCTCCCTCCCTTCCATCCTTCCTTCTTCCTTGACTCGAGGACAACAGGAGGACGAGCTTAATCTCTGTTTAGGAAGTGACCCTCACTTTTTAGTCTGGTCAAAGACAGGAAGTGCTGGTCAAAGACAGGAAGTGCTGGTCAAAGACAGGAAGTGCTGGTCAAAGACAGGAAGTGCTGGTCAAAGACAGGAAGTGCTGGTCAGAAATCCCTCAGGTGGTGCAGCTGCAGCGTAGAGTATCACGACCCCTCACACTGTCATTACAGATTCAGGTTAACCCTCCTGTTGTCCTCAGGTCAAGGAAGAACTTAAGGAGGAAAAGAGGAAGGAAGTAAGGAGAGAAAGAAGGGAGGAAGGAAGGAAGGAAGGAAGGAAAGGATTAATGAGGAAAAGAGGGAGGAAGTAAGGAGAGAAGGAAGGGAAGAAGTAAAGGAGGATGGAAGGAAGGAATGAAGGAAGAAAAGGAGTAAGGAGGGAGGGAAGGAAGGAAGGAAGGAAAGGATTAATGAGGAAAAGAGGAAGGAAGTAAGGAGAGAAGGAAGGAACGAAGGAAAGAAAGGAGTATGGAGGGAGGGAGGAAGGAAAGGAGAAAGGATGGAAGGATGGAAGGAGGAGGGAGCAAAGAAAGGGGAGGAAGGGAGGAAAGAGATGGGGTCAATTTGACCCGGGAGGACGACAGGAAGGTTAGGAACATTTTAGAGCTGTAATCACAAATACCGCCATACCATGAAACCGTAATATTTTTGCTTATGGTTATCATACCACCAGAATCTCATACCGGCCCACGCTTAGTTCCTAATGACGAGGCTGGTGACTGTATATTGGGATATACTGCGATATATATATATTATAATTAATTACCTTTTTTCACCTGTAAATGATCTCCCCAAAGGAAAAAACTACAATTTTTATGTGCAAATTTTTTATTTTATTTTTTATTATTTATTGATTTTAATATTGGCACCATATCCTGATACTATGTGGATGTTAGAGATGTGTGTCTCCATCACTGAAGCTGACAATATTGTTAGATTTAAGAATTAATTTATGATTGCTTTGGGTTTGTTTTTTTTAGAGTATAGCTGATTATAATATTAATATAATTTTAGGTGATTTGAGTATTGGTTAATGCTTTTATTTTGAAGGTATAGAGAGCACAGAGGTGAATCTTTTTTTGTTTGTTCTTGCTGTTTGGTGATTAGAGTATTGGTTAATGCTTTTATTTTGAAGGTACAGAGAGCAGAAAGGTGAATCTTTTTTTTGTTCTTCATCTGTTTGCTGTTTGGTGATTAGAGTATTGGTTAATGCTTTTATTTTGAAGGTACAGAGAGCAGAAAGGTGAATCTTTTTTTTGTTCTTCATCTGTTTGCTGTTTGGTGATTTGAGTATTGGTTAATGCTTTTATTTTGAAGGTATAGAGAGCACAGAGGTGAATCTTTTTTTTGGTATTCGTCAGTTTGCTGTTTGGTGATTTAAGTATTGGTTAATGCTTTTATTTTGAAAATACAGAGGGCAAAGAGGTGAATCTTTTTTTTTGGTATTCGTCTGTTTGCTGTTTGGTGATTTGAGTATTGGTTAATGCTTTTATTTTGAAGGTACAGAGGGCACAGAGGTGAATCTTTTTTTTTGTTCTTCGTCTGTTTGCTTGGTTAAAAAAAAAAAAAAAGGTAAAATAAACCAAACTAAACTTCCTGCTTTCCTGGATAATTAACCTTTTATTTCCTGCGTCTGAGTCTTTAGGATTTTTTTTTTTTTAAAGCTTTATTTTGAAGTTTAGGACAAATCGTCATTACATGTTGGTGCTCTGAAACTGCTCTCTCTCTCTCTCTCTCTCTCTCTCTCTCTCTCTCTGTTTTAAATATGAGTCAGGATGTTACATACAGCGGAGGGCGAGAGCGTTAACACATTTTTTTTTCTTTTCTTGTAAACCCGTCAACAAACCGGCGGGGCCTCGCCCTCCTTACTTACACATTGCTGTCTCTTATTATTAACAGAAAACTCCCTTTTTCAATAAGTAATGATGTCGTTACTGAGAAAGAATAAAAGATAAAGAGAAACACATAAACAGGAAGACTCTTAAACAGGAACATGACCTCTTAAAATTAGGTCACCCATGTAGAAGAAAGGTGCAATTACATATATATATATTTATTTTCAAACTGGTGCCCTATGATTAGAGGACACTGAGAATAAAAGGATGTGACTCCCCCCCTTTCGAACAATAGAAAATTGGTGAAGTCGTCCTTTAATATTGTTATTTCTAAAGACAGAGGAGGGGCTGCTCATTTCTGCTTTGATAAAATGACTCTTTTCGCCATTAACGATGCAAATGGTGTTTTATTTTTTTTTAATTGAAAGCTCGGCTCAGTATTGGTGATTAATCGTTTTAGTAGAAATACGCAAATCCATTTTCTAACCGTCCAAACAGTCCTCTGTTAGTAGAGAGGACGAGTTCAGAGTGTCCTCACAAAGACAGAAAGACAAGTACACACACACACACACACACACACACACACAGAGACACACACACACACACACACACACACACACACACAGAAAGACACCCACACACACACACACACACACACACACACACACATACATGCACACACACACACACACACACACACACACACACACAGAGACACACACACACACACATACATGCACAGGAACGGGGTCATAGCAACAGTAACCGAGGAAGGATTCCACAGTTGTGACATCACCGCCAGCTGTGTTGTCACGTGATTGCTGTGTTTTCATTAACCCGGCCAGATGCATGCTGGGTAATTATTACCTCCCAGCGAGAGGAAGGAAGTGTGTGTGTGTGTGTGTGTGTATGTGTGTGTGTAATTGATAGTTTTACAGCACCAGGTGTGTTGTAGCTGGGGGCGGGGCTTACAGTGATGCTGGTGTGTGATTGGCTGCTGGGGAGGGGGTGATATCCAGGAGTGTAGTTAGTAACCTAGTAACCTCTCTCTCTCTCTCTCTCTCTCTCTCTCTCTCTCTCTCTCTCTCTCTCTCTCTCTCTCTCTCTCTCTCTCTCCATGTGTCTTTCTCTGTCTCTCTCTCCGCAGACAGACAGTCAGGATGCGTGAATACAAACTGGTTGTTTTAGGATCAGGAGGAGTCGGAAAGTCAGCTCTGGTAAGTGACATCTGCCACTTCCTGTCTGAACTGAGGTGTTTGTGCTTTCAGGACTGTCTGTGCTCGCTTTTACCCAGACGTGTGCACAATATACTCGCCTTTGTCTTCATATGTGTTTGTATATTTGTATTCAGGTCAGCGACAAATAAGAGTCTTTGAGGTTTGATGAAAATGTGCTTTTAGTATTTTTGTTGGTTTTATATCATTTGAAATGACATTTGCACCATTTTTTACCAAAAGTAAGACTGAATTCTCCTGAAAATGTCAAATGGTGTAACCACAAAAGAATGATAACTATTAAATATTGTATCACCTACAGTGTATTTAAGTGGACTTATACTAATAATGACTATAAATGTGTCCTGATCTCCATGGTTACCCAGATTAAACGTAATATTTAGAACAATAGTATTCCATTAGCTTTATTTAATATAAAAGTTATAATGTAAGATCATGCCAAACTAGTTGATATGGTGTTTTATTGACTATTTACTGTTTTTAAGGAAGTTGAATTATTTGGTACAAAGTTTTTATGGTTACACCACTTAGACATTTTTACCATAATCCTCTAATATATTCTCTCAAAATGGATTAAAAGCAGAAATTTGATGCTGGGTCCACAAAAAAAGAATGTGTGCAAGTTATTCATACGTTTATTTCCACATTTGAACCTTTTAAATTTAAACTAAACCACATGGACACAAATAAAAAGGTCACTGACCCATTTGTATGTTATTTACACTGTTTCTGTTTTTGTTTCCTGCTTTTGTTTTTTGCATGTTTACACTTTATATTTAATACTGATGGTCATTAAAATGCTCTGTCCCTATCAGAGAAACTAATAAATTCATAAGCAATGTTACTTCTTGTCAACAAATCCCATAAAAAGGCGAAAACCAACAATCTCAGTGGGTATAACCGAATAATAACCGACTATTCGCTGCATGCCGACATCCACAAGAGTTAAATAAATAATGTATCATAAAACTAACTTTCAATATTCGTGACAAACAAGCTTTAACTGCACAGACTTATATTAATTTAACTGATAATCCACCTTAATTTCTTTACACAAACATTAAAATAATAAATCTTACAGGCTTACAGACGTTTGTTCCAGACGTTGACGTACTAGTTTGGTGATTAGCGTCAGGTCCGTCTCCCTTAGCAACCGTCACAGCAGACAGCAGCTTTTTGTCCATGTGACGCCACCGTAGCTCAACTCTGCTCCACGTATTTCACTCCTGACAAAGTTATCCTTTTACTTTCTGGAAGGTTTTTAAATCACGTTGGACTTTTGTGTGGCATTATGTTGCCTCCAGTCAGCTAGCTAGCAGGCTAACTTACTACCGAGTCAAAGTAGACGAGGGCAGCTGTAAAAATTCACTCGCGTGTAAGACTGTATTTCAAAATAAAAGTCGTAGGTGATTTACAGAAGCTTAGAGCTCCTCCTAGTGGCTGAAAATGAAAATTGCTCTTCAGTAGCTGTTATTGAAGCCTTCATACTAGACGACACAGCTCAACTCTTGATTAATGTTTTTGAATTAAAACAAAAATGACCAAAGCACAAAGGTCGACATTAATCCCCTCAATGATTTTTCTGTTTTAATGATCCGTCCTCATTGATCCGATGCTTTTATCTGTTCAATTACGTCTGTTTAAATCCACACGACTATGCTTCAGAGTCAGACAGATGTAATATTTCATCACACTGATTGAAAATGCATATAAAAACAGATGGATGTTTGATAAATCAGGCTTTGAAAACACACACTGTACTTGTTTAGTAGAGCTGTAGTAATTAGTCGGTTGGCAGGAAATGAACTGGCAACGATTTTGATAATTGATTAATTGTTTTGAGTCAAAAGTCAAGTGGTTTATTTAGATTTCCACGACAGTAAACTGAATATCTTTTGAGTTGTGGACAAAATGAGATATTTGAGGATGTTTCGTAGTGCTTTGGTCAACATTTTACACTGTTTATTGACATTATATAAACCAAAATTAGGAAAATAATCATTAGTTTATTGTTGGTTTGGCTCTGAACATGAGATTTGTTGACATTTACTGGAAGTATCTGCTTACTTTTAACTCTATTTTAGGTGTGATGTAAAGAAACAACACTGGTGTAATTTCTGAGTGTTTCTTCTATAATTTCATAAGGTTGATTTAATACCATGAACATGTTTTCCTTTTGTAAAGTACGAGTAATAATGCCACAAATGTTCTCGAATCAGTGGCATTTTTAAAGAGTGAGTCTAGTTGGTATGAGCGCTTCTTGCCTGAGGCCCAAAGTTCACAAAAAAGTCATCTGTAAAGAAAAAGAAGAGGGGAAAAAAATGGACGTAGACTGATGTCATCCTGTCTGTTTTCTATGAATCATTTTCTTCAGGCCTCTTCTGTTTGACATTGACACACACACACACACACACACACACACACACACACAGACTGGTGCAAGTCTCACTACAATGAAGAGCTTTACTCCAGATGATATAATGGAGACGTGTCAGTGTGTCACATTAATTCCATCCTAATGACTTCCAATAGAGAACAGAACAGAGCTCCATTAACACTACTGGCCTACTTCTCTTTATCTGACTGCCTGTCTCACTTCCTGTCTCTCTCTCTCTCTCTGTCTCTCTCTCTCTCTCTGTCTCTCTGTCTCTCTCTCTCTCTCTCTCCTCTCTCTCTCTCTCTCTCTCTCTCTCTCTCTCTCTCTCTCTGTCTCTCTCTCTCTCTCCCCAGACTGTCCAGTTTGTTCAGGGAATTTTTGTGGAGAAATATGACCCGACGATAGAGGATTCCTACAGGAAGGTGAGACCCTCGTTTCAACTCCGACGTAGTCTAACTATCTTCACACATGATGAGACCAAACTCTGGTCTTCCAATCAGACATGCTTCTTTTAGTGAATAAAGGAAAACTGAGGCAGCTTGAGTGTTAACAAAACCAGCTACCTACAATACCTCCTCTTCTTCTTCTCTTGTTTTTATTCCACACATAAGCCCTGATTTACTAAGACCCCAAATGTGTAAATGACAACAGGTGCAGACAGCAGTATTTAAATGAGGGTTTTGAGTCTTTAATGGAGAGTTTAGACGAGCAGAAAGCTTCAAGCACAATTTGATCCCATTGATTTAGAGTTCTAGTTTAATAAACATATTGAGTTACAGCAAAAAAAACATATGGGAGAGTATTTGTGAGAAAAGTCAGGGTGGGAAAAAACCTGTTCTCTGCGTATTCTGTCATTGTGGCTTCATATCCTCCTCACTACAATGACTGAGATAAAAAAAAGTAGAAATTATAAAATTATGAGTCATGATTACAAGATTATATGAGATCAAATGTCAATATTATAACATTATGTGAGGTATAAAATCTAAATTTTAAGATTGAATGGATAAAATGTCAATGTTTTTTAGATTAAAAAAAAGCCAAAAGTATGAGGTAATGAATAAAAATAGTTTTTATCTCAAATTTTTTCAAATTAACTGATTTTTTTAGATAAAAAGTTAACATTTCGAAATTGAAAAGCCTAATGTATGAGATAAAAAGTAAAAAAATTATAAAATTACGAGACAAACTCATGATTACAGGATTATATGAGATAAAACGTCAATGTTTTTGAGATTAAAAAATAAATAATAAGATTGTATGACATAAAAAGACAAAAGTATGAGGTAATGAATACAAATAATCAGATTATTATTATTTTAAGATAAGAATTATAAGATTATATAAGACAAAGTTTAAAATTGAAGGTTAAAAAGCCAAATGTATGAGATAAAAAGTAAAAAATTATGAGAGAAATTCATGATTACAAGAATATATGAGATAAAATGTCAATATTATAACATTAAATGAGGTTAAAAAAAATCAAAATGATAAGATAATGAGATTTAAAAAGTCAAAAGTATGAGGTCATGAATAAAAGTAATCAGATTATTATGTTTTTTAGATAAAAATTATAAGATTATATTAGCCAAAGTTTAAATTTCAAGGTTAAAAAGCCAAATGTATGAGATAAAAAGTAAAAATTATGATTAAATGAGATAAAATGTCAATATTATAACATTAAATGAGGTAAAAAAAAAAAAATCAAAATGATAAGATAATGAGATTTTAAAGAGTCAAAAGTATGAGATAAATCAATATTATGTACTATATGAGATTTAAAAAGTCAAAAGAGTGAGATAAGAAGTGAAACTTTTACTTTGTAGATAAACAGTCTCAGTGGTCAAATTAGCCGGAAGTATCAGTCAAGATTATAAATGAATGAGTCAAATGTCGACTTAATACCACAAACATGTTTCCCATCACAACAGATTTAATCCATTTCTTATTGTAAATGGCTTCTGTACAGAATGAGGAAGGCATGAACTCTAAAACGTAAGATATAACATAATAATATAAAAGCAAAGGAAGGAAACTAGGAGCGTCTTTGTCTCCTCAGTGCGTCTCAGTCTCACTCAGTCTCCGCCTACATTTGTGCAAGCTGATCACAACGTTGATATTAACACACACACTACTTCCCTGCTCGATTAGGACACACAAAGCTGAGAAATGTGCACCTGATGCACGGTTCAAAGAAACAGGAAGCATGAACAAATGTGGCAGGTTAGAGTTAGAGTTAGTCTCAAACATTCATACAGGTTTCATTGAGTCATTTGGTGTTAATATTCATAGAGCTGACGTCTTATTTAAGCATAAATATCTGCACAAACTGTCACAAACAATCAATCCAGTGGAGATATTTTAGCGATGGAGCGACTGCAGAGTGCTCGAGGTGCTACACAGCTCATCATTCCTCTCTGTAAGTCTTCTCAGGCGATGACTCAGGAGTTCAAACATTGCCGAGAAGTCGAGTCGAGTCGAGTGATTGTGCAGCAACAGCAACAGTTATTGTGAAATCTTGGAAGAGAGTTTGTTAGTGGTGTGGGTTTTTTTTTTTTTTTCGTCCTGCAGTTCACTCTCTGTTCCTCTGTTCCTCTTGTGTTTTGCAGCAAGTCGAGGTCGATGGACAGCAGTGTATGTTGGAGATCTTGGACACAGCGGGAACAGTAAGATCTAATTACACATCGTACATCTACCCATCTGTCTCATCTGATGACCCGTTTCTGTGACTTAGACCTGAGGATGTGTGGACGTTTGTCAAAAAGTCCATAACTCAGTCCAAACAGATCTGAAACAACATGATACACATATATTTTTAGACTCATTCTGACTTGTCCACCTTAAATAAACACCCGTAAATCTGCTTAGAAAACAACAACAAAAAACCTTCTTCTTCATTCTTTTCTTTTTCTCTGTTGGTACGACTTTAAATCTCTCTCGCTCGACCGATACTGGCTTTATGAGGCTGATGCCGATATTGATATTGATATGTACAGATGTGGTACACTTGGGACAAAGATATGTAATGGAGGCTATGATATTTTACAGTTTAACCCTTTGAGGTTCACACCAAAAAATAATTTCTTTGCTTTTCCTCTTTGAGACCATGACAACATAAAACATGGATTTATTTCCCTCATTGATCCTAAATGTGATGTTTTACAGCCTCTACAGACTCATTCACTCCTCATTTGTTCTGAACTTTTATTAAAAACATGTTAGAGACTCATTCTGTTCATGTACAAGATGAAACAATGAAAGTCAACTTCAAAAATGTCTCCAGCAGGATCTCTGATGTCAGCAGTGATTTGTGTTATTCTTCCTTTATACACTAGCACAACCCGTATCTATAGCAACCATAGCACAACCTGTATCTATAGCAACCATAGAATAACCTGTATCTATAGCAACCATAGAACAACCTGTATCTATAGCAACCATAGAACAACCTGTATCTATAGCAACCATAGAATAACCTGTATCTATAGCAACCATAGAACAACCTGTATCTATAACAACCATAGAACAACCCGTATCTATAGCAACCATAGCACAACCTGTATCTATAGCAACCATAGAACAACCTGTATCTATAGCAACCATAGAACAACCTGTATCTATAGCAACCATAACACAACCTGTATCTATAGCAACCATAGAACAACCTGTATCTATAGCAACCATAGAACAACCTGTATCTATAGCAACCATAGAACAACCTGATGGTCTGTCTGTGCATTACATACCTCATACAGGGGCTAAAGATTGCCCAAAATAGTTAAATGGGTTAAATAGATTTTAGTTTTTGACCAGATATCATGACACAAAGTGACCTCTTCAGACCTACAAAGGGTTAAGAAGAAACTTCATTTTCATAAAACGACTGAATGCACTGAAACAGTGAACTTTACTGTGAATTGAATATATCTTTAAAAAATACCAGCACATATTGGACAGCATAAACACTGATATATCTGTGATGAGGCCAATATGGGACGATAATATTGGTTGACCGTTATAGAGCATTCCTCTAATCGAAGACAAGTAACAAAGTAGAGCTGCAACTAACGATTATTTTCATTATCAGTTAATCTGTCGCTTATTTTCTCTATTAATCGATTAGTAACTTGTGGGACATGTCGATGACGGTTTCCCAAAAGCCCAAGATGTCCTCAAATATCTTGTTTTATCTCCGACCAACAGACCAAAACCCCCAAGATATTCAGTTTGCCGTCATAAATTACCAAAGAAACTGGAAAATATTCATATTTAAGAAGCTGGAATCTGATAATTAATTAATTTTCTGTTGCCTGACTAATTGATTAGTCAACCAATCGTTGCAGCTCTAGAACAAAGAATATTAACAAATCCATGAATATGAACTTACTTCTTTAGTTTTATTCTCTCTGTAAGTGCTGGAAGTTGGGCAAACAGCCTCAGATACATATGCAAAAGAAAAGGAGTGTCCACATACTTTTGACCACATAGTGTGTCCGTGTCTTTGCCTGACCATTTTTCTCCTCGTGTGTGCGTCTACAGGAGCAGTTCACGGCGATGAGAGACCTGTACATGAAGAACGGTCAAGGTTTCGCTCTGGTTTACTCCATCACGGCTCAGTCCACCTTCAACGACCTGCAGGACCTCCGAGAGCAAATCCTCAGAGTGAAGGACACCGAGGATGTACGAGACACACACACACACACACACACACACACACACACACACACACACACACACAGTTTTCTCAGGATCAGGCCTCATGCAGCAACTTTCTCTTAAATTTCTGTTGAGAGAAAATAAAATAAGCAAAGTGAACTCCAGATGCAGCAAACGTTCCTGCTCGTACTCAGATGTTGTGAAAGATGAATCCTATTTGATCTTACATTAGAGATGCATGACTGATTGTCTGTAAATATCAAAGGTAACGCCCCTTAAACATTATATAAGGGCAGGTGTTGTGCTCATGTGCAGGAATCAGAGAGTTACAGCTTAAAAAAGTGACCCAAAAATAATAAAATTGACGTACTGTTAAAAAAAGAGTACTAATTATACCACCAAATGATCCAATTGTTATAATTACTGTGAAATATAATCTAACTATGATTATGTGGTATTCATACACTCCCTCAAATTTAAAACCTATGTTTCCTTGTGTTGGATAAACAATTCTTGAACTGAGAGAGTGAGATGTTTCTTTTCTTTTCTCTCATTCTCTTACTTAAGAGAAAAGCAAAAAATAAGAAAACATTGGTGAATCCTAGAAATCAATTAGTACTAACAACATGAAATGCACGAGGCCCATTGTTAGTGAGACAGCTGTACACCAGTCACACATTTTATATTTAAAGTCAGCTGCAAGTGACAATAACACGATAATGGTTCATTTTAAAATGGTTTGTATCACCAGCATAAGTTTGAGGAAATAAAGCTTCACTATATTACTACTTACTAGCTTTCTCCTGAGCTTTCAACTGCAACTGAAAAAGCTAGTAAATGGCTCTTGAGTGGAGATTATTGGTGAAACTATACTTTCCAGGGTCAAGACTGAACTTTGACACCTAAGAATCATAAAATTAGCAAATTTAATGTTAGTTACAGATAAATATCAGTCTAAAGTTACTTCTGAGTGTATTTAACAGAGTAATAATTACATTTTTTTAATCATATATAGACTAAAACTTTTCATTTGTAAAAGGAACAATGTGACAATTTAGTTTTGCTGCCCCCTGCTGGATGAAAGTTTGATTTGAGCCTAGAGGAAACGAGATGGGAGAGTTTCTAATGAGGAACTAATTAACTAAATAAATAAATAAATACTCAAACACAAACATAAAAAAGGCAAAACATGATAATTAAATAAAAAACTGTATAATATTTTGTAAAGTTTCTCTACTAACTGAAAAGGCTGAAGCTTTAACTTATTTACACATATTTTATAATACAGATTTGATGTTAAAAAAACCACAAAATTAAGTAAAATAGCGCTTAAAAATGTCTTAAACTAATACATGTTTCTATTTATTTGCTTGTTTTTTTCACACCAACAATCCAAAACCTAAAAATACTAATAATATTAATTTATATATTATTATGTTATATAACACTCAGAAAAGAGGAGCAGCAAACCTTTCAAGTTTGAGAAGCCGGAACCAGAGAATATTTGGTATTTGTTTTTGGTAAATTATTAATCACTTATTAGCAGAGTTGTTCCTGTTTAATGTTCAGTCTATTAACTAATCAATCATTTCAGCTGTTTGACTTTTGGTGGGGCACTCTGATTATTTGAAGTATTTTAAAACAGTGAGAACAGTGACACCTGCTGGCCGATTTCCAGTACTGCACGTATAAGTTGATTTAATGCTGGAACATTGAATATAAATTAATTTGTTTAATAATGGTCACATAGAATAAATATCTCTGCTTTTAAACATTATGGAAGAACCTAACCCTTTATAGGACACTCATTGAAAGAAAGGAAGGAAGGAAGGAAGGGAAGGAAGGGAAGGAAGGAGGGAGGAAGGAAGGTAGGGGGAGGAAAGAAAGAGAGAAGGAGGGAGGAAGGGAAGAAAGAAGGAAGGAAGGAAGGAAGAAGAAAGGGAGATGGAGGAAGGAAAGAAGGAAGGGAGGAGAGAAGGAGGGAGGGAGGAAGAACAGATGGAAGGAAGGAAAGGAAGGAAGGAAGGACGGAGGAAGGAAAGTAGGAAGGGAGGAGAGAAGGAGGGAGGGAGGAAGGACAGATGGATGGAAGGAAAGGAAGGATGGACGGAGGAAGGGAGGAGAGAAGGAGGGAGGGAGGAAGGACAGATGGAAGGAAGGAAAGGAAGGACGGAGGAAATAAGGAACGAGGGAGGGAGAAAGGAAAAGAGGAAGGGAAGAAAGAAGGCAGGGAGGAAGGAAAGGAAGGAAGGAAGGAAGGAAGGAAGGAAGGTAGGGGGAGGAAAGAAAGAGAGAAGGAGGGAGGAAGGGAAGAAAGAAGGAAGGAAGGAAGAAGAAAGGGGGATGGAGAAAGGAAAGAAGGAAGGGAGGAGAGAAGGAGGGAGGGAGGAAGAACAGATGGAAGGAAGGAAAGGAAGGAAGGAAGGAAAGGAAGGAAGGAAGGACGGAGGAAGGAAAGTAGGAAGGGAGGAGAGAAGGAGGGAGGGAGGAAGGACAGATGGAAGGAAGGAAAGGAAGGATGGACGGAGGAAGGGAGGAGAGAAGGAGGGAGGGAGGAAGGACAGATGGAAGGAAGGAAAGGAAGGATGGACGGAGGAAGGACAGATGGAAGGAAGGAAAGGAAGGACGGAGGAAATAAGGAACGAGGGAGGGAGAAAGGAAAAGAGGAAGGGAAGAAAGAAGGCAGGGAGGAAGGAAGGGAAGGAAGGAGGGAGGAAGGAAGGTAGGGGGAGGAAAGAAAGAGAGAAGGAGGGAGGAAGGGAAGAAAGAAGGAAGGAAGGAAGAAGAAAGGGAGATGGAGGAAGGAAAGAAGGAAGGGAGGAGAGAAGGAGGGAGGGAGGAAGAACAGATGGAAGGGAGGAAGAACAGATGGAAGGAAGGAAAGGAAGGAAGGAAGGACGGAGGAAGGAAAGTAGGAAGGGAGGAGAGAAGGAGGGAGGGAGGAAGGACAGATGGAAGGAAGGAAAGGAAGGATGGACGGAGGAAGGGAGGAGAGAAGGAGGGAGGGAGGAAGGACAGATGGAAGGAAGGAAAGGAAGGATGGACGGAGGAAGGACAGATGGAAGGAAGGAAAGGAAGGACGGAGGAAATAAGGAACGAGGGAGGGAGAAAGGAAAAGAGGAAGGGAAGAAAGAAGGCAGGGAGGAAGGAAGGGAAGGAAGGAGGGAGGAAGGAAGGTAGGGGGAGGAAAGAAAGAGAGAAGGAGGGAGGAAGGGAAGAAAGAAGGAAGGAAGGAAGAAGAAAGGGAGATGGAGGAAGGAAAGAAGGAAGGGAGGAGAGAAGGAGGGAGGGAGGAAGAACAGATGGAAGGAAGGAAAGGAAGGAAGGAAGGACGGAGGAAGGAAAGTAGGAAGGGAGGAGAGAAGGAGGGAGGGAGGAAGGACAGATGGAAGGAAGGAAAGGAAGGATGGACGGAGGAAGGGAGGAGAGAAGGAGGGAGGGAGGAAGGACAGATGGAAGGAAGGAAAGGAAGGATGGACGGAGGAAGGGAGGAGAGAAGGAGGGAGGGAGGAAGGACAGATGGAAGGAAGGAAAGGAAGGACGGAGGAAATAAGGAACGAGGGAGGGAGAAAGGAAAAGAGGAAGGGAAGAAAGAAGGCAGGGAGGAAGGAAAGGAAGGAAGGAAGGAAGGAAGGAAGGAAGGAAGGAAGGTAGGGGGAGGAAAGAAAGAGAGAAGGAGGGAGGAAGGGAAGAAAGAAGGAAGGAAGGAAGAAGAAAGGGGGATGGAGGAAGGAAAGAAGGAAGGGAGGAGAGAAGGAGGGAGGGAGGAAGAACAGATGGAAGGAAGTAAAGGAAGGAAGGAAGGACGGAGGAAGGAAAGTAGGAAGGGAGGAGAGAAGGAGGGAGGGAGGAAGGACAGATGGAAGGAAGGAAAGGAAGGATGGACGGAGGAAGGACAGATGGAAGGAAGGAAAGGAAGGATGGACGGAGGAAGGACAGATGGAAGGAAGGAAAGGAAGGACGGAGGAAATAAGGAACGAGGGAGGGAGAAAGGAAAAGAGGAAGGGAAGAAAGAAGGCAGGGAGGAAGGAAAGGAAGGAAGGAAGGAAGGAAGGAAGGAAGGAAGGAAGGATATTTTGGGATATTTACAGAAGTTACCAAATATAATTATTTGCCCAATAAAGGGTTAATTTAACACAAATTTAACAAAGAAACTGAAATATTGAACAATATAGACAGCAAGTGTACAATACAGCAATGAACACAGATTGGTACAGAGATATATTTTATTGTCCGTGTCTCTTTTTTCATTTTATTTATTTGTCATAATAGTTTTTCTGTAGTCGGAGGGTGTAATAAGTCATTTTTTCCATGGACTGTAGATTGGCTAGTTGACAGTGTCTATAAAAAGATCAGTAGTGGGAGAGTCTCTCTGAAGCATTTTTTTCCTTATCCTCAAGAGGCAGATATCACATCCAAACAAACATTCAGACCTATCTATCTAAGATACGGAGAAAGAAAGTGAACATTAGGGAATATTGGTCAGTATTCAAAATGAGTCTTTTATCATGAGACTTGTGGTTTGTGTGCGTTTACGTGCACGTTAGTATCCTGGCTTCATATTCTGGGTCTGGTGTTAACATGTGGATTCACTGCTTATTGGTTCATGTTTATATATTTATTTGGGATATATTATTAATGTATTATTTTCCCTGATTTGTTGATTAGAGCCTTTTTATTTTTAACCATCCACTTGAGTGCCTTAAATTGGGGTTTTTAATGCCATACTTTGCAATGGACGAAGGCATATATAATATATCTTCTTTGAAATGAACCAGTATGCAGGTTTCTAGTGTTAACATGCACAACACATAACTAGGACACCCCAAAATCCTGTATCAATCAATCAATCTTTATTTGTATAGCGCCAAATCACAACAAAGTCATCTTAAGGCACTTTACACATAGAGCAGGTTCTAAACCGAACTCTTCAGGTTTTAACTTTAAAGAGACCCAACATTCCCACATGAGACACAGTGGAGAGAAAAAACTCTCTTTTAACAGGAAGAACCCTCAGAACCAGACTCAGAAGTGGGAGAACATCTGCCTCGACCGGTTGGGGTTGAGAGGAGAGAGAGGAAGGAGAGGATAGAGGAGAGAGAGGAAGGAGAGGAGAGAGAAGCACATTGAAGGTCCGGGACTGGAATCTGTCATCCGGACGTCTACAGGCCCAGATTACCTGTGAGACCAGAAAGCACAGACAACTCCGGGGAAGAAGTTTAGCTTATTGAAGCATTAATAGAACATGAATGTTAATGGATATAGATGGATGGATAGAGAGAGAGAGGGAGGAGGAGGAGAGAGGAGTTCAGTGCATCATGGGAGTCCCCCGGCAGTCTAAGCCTATAGCAGCATAAACTAGGAGCTGGAACCGACCTTAACTATAAGCTCAAAAAGGAAAGTTTTAAGCCCACTCTTAAACGTAGAGAGGGTGTCTGCCCCCTGGACCCAATCTGGAAGATGGTTCCACAGGAGAGGAACCCGATAACTGAAGCCTCTGCCTCCAATTCTACTTTTAGAGATACTAGATGTATATCAAGTAGTGTGTCGAGTAGTTAGCTTGGAGGCATGTTATATACTCAACAACACAAGTAATAAATGCTGCATGAATGTGAATATGAGTGTGATTGCTCCTGCAGGTGCCCATGATCCTGGTTGGAAATAAATGTGACCTGGAGGTGGAGCGTGTGGTGGCCAAAGA
>NC_070600.1:23497384-23514884 GCF_027409825.1 Scomber japonicus | reverse complement strand
CTAGACTTGTTACACACTCAACACATGTTTGTACACTTTCCTCCAGTTCTCTGCTCACCTGAACGACAACCAACCAACCAACCAACCAACCAACCAATCACAGGACATCTTCCAATCTGCCACGCCCCCTTTAACACGACCATGTCATCATCAACGTCGGCCACCTCTGACCTCTTGTTCCCATGACGACTACATCTCCCATCCTCACCACCACCACCACCACTGTCTAAACGGAGACTGTTGCCTTGGAAACATTAAAACCAAACATCAAAAGACTGCGGCGGCGATGATGATGATGATGATGATGATGATGATGATGATGATGAAGATGATGATTCTGACGGGGGGTTTTGCCCAAATTTAAACTAAGTTTCCCATCACGCTCTCTGCTAGGCCATTTTGCGCTGGGAAATGGCTTCTCGCTTTTTAATTTTTAAGTGTTCCTTTTTCTTTTTTCCTTTCCTTTTCACTTATTTTCCAGCAGTGCCGAGCCATTCACACACAGTTTGACCACTTCACTGTCAGCCATGATGATGTCACAGCGAGCACGGCTGGCTTTGTGTGCGTGGCTCCGGTCGAAACCTGTGGATCCATACAGTGATTATTATTACAGTGGTTATTACTATGATTCTGTGTGAAAAGATATAAAAGTCATTTAATGTTTTTGTTTCTGATTTTTTTTTTTTCGGGGGGTGGGGGGGGGGTTTAGGGGGTTGCAGCAGGGCTTAGGGTCAGCTCACCGCGTTTAGCTGACAGCTATGAGAGCGAATCAGTAAGAGAATGCTAACTATCCAAATGTGCTATTTGCTGCATGTTAGCTTTGGTAGCATATTTTTAACGAAATTAAAAACATGTTTGTAGTTTTAGGCTACTTTGTTCGGCTAGCAGACAGTTAAATATGTTCAAAATGATTGTGTTTGTTGGGGTGTTAGCATTATTAGTATAACCACCAAAACAGATCGCTCCCAGTCCCTAATATCTGATGAAATGCATTAACATTGTTGGGAAGTATTAGCTTTTTTAAAACACATTATTAAAAGCTCTGGGTCTCCTAGAAGCTGGTAAAATGCATTAAAAACATTGTGAACTACTATTCTGTTTGTGGAATATTAGCTTTGTTAAAATAGTCTTAAATAATTTAATGTGTACTTGTAGTTTTTGGCTACCTGGTTAGCCTAGCTAGCTAAGATAAGATAAGATAAACCTTTGTCGTCATTGCACAATCATAACAAGTATAATAGTACAACGAAATTGGCCCTCCGCTTCAAACAAGCAAGTTCAATCAATTACATATAAATTAAAATAAAAGTAGCTAGTAAAACACTTTAGAAACATTGTGAAGAACAGCTAACAATTATATTTTGCTGTCTGGCAGATGATAGCCTCATAGATTTGTTAGCATTTGCTCACAATGTTTAAAGATTAGCCTTTATTATGCTGTTTGTTTAATGTTAGCATTGTTAGTCTGTTCATAAAGAAACAAATAGGTGACAGTTATTGTGAGCTAGCTTCTTTACTATTTGGGTAACACAATTATAATGTTAGTTAGCTCGTTAGCCACCAGTCTATGGAATATATTGGCTATGTTGTACGGGGATGCTAACGAAACAAACGAGCGTAGCAACGTGGTGAGCTGACTCTATAGATCTGCTGCTCAGGACGGACATGTTGCCTTTAGACAGCAGACTCACACTGGTCCAGTACCCTCCCTGTGTGTGTGTGTGTGTATGTGTTTGTGTTTGTTTGTGAGTGTGTGTTTGTGTGTGTGTTTGTGTGTGTGTGTGTGTGTGTGTGTGTGTTTGTGTTTGTGTGTGTGAGCTGCAAAACAACAATGAACCAGGCCAGTTTCTGTGATGGCCTTTTATTGGCCTGGGCGGCGGGAGCGGGGAGGGGTTGTGTTATATTTACTGAGCAGGACAGCCCGCGGGTGTTGTTTCTGTACTATTAACCATATTATTACCTGATTATTAATATTATTAACACAATACATCTGAGAGGGAAACACTGAATTATTGTCGATTGATCATTCCTTGTTGATCAACGTCTTCTTTAACTGATAGGCAGATTAAACTATCCATGTTTCAGTCCCTCCAGGATTTCACAGTGTCTTCGTGCTTCTTGCAGCCAAAAAATGCTTGATTTTGCGATACAGTTTGTGATGTTTTATGTGCTCTTATTGCTGTTTTAAAAATGTGGGAATGGGGGAAAAAAAAAAATTGCAAGCAAAAGAAAATAATGTAATTGTTAAAAAAAACTACCACCAATGAAGAGTCATATTTAATCACTTCCTTCGATACAATGCTGTGCTTGAGTTTCATTTTTAAGCCTTTATTAAAAAAAACTTTCACCTCAACTTTAGCACCAAATATAATAGCCAATAATGCCATTAAAATAAATCCATTAACACTGAATATAGTCGGTTATGGGTCTTGATGCAGCTGCTTTGGTCACAGTAATTTGCCTATATGTTGTTTCATTGATTGCAGACAGTGTCTTATGCTTTGCAGTAGAAAAGTGACTGTCCAGTGACGATTTCCGCTTGTGGTCGACCACTGTGTTACATGGAGTACAAAAACGGTTCATGGCAGTCATTTGTGTCCATCTTCGACTCAAGTTACTGTGACACGAAATGTAACAATGGCTCCAAATCACAAACGGTTTAATGGGTTTGGTCATGTCATGCAAGGAAAAAAAGTTGCAGTAATCTAGCAGAATTGCAAGCTTGTGCAGATATTGCTGAGATTTCTTGAATTTGCATTAGTATAAAACTTTCTGGAGGGACTGATGTATGGAGGACCAAACTTCACCCTAAAAAAAAAAGTAAAGAGTTTTGGGTTCTCCGTACCCTTTGTGAACACATGGATGGTTTTGTTGTCAGTGTTTCGATTTGTTTAAGAAGACAGTTGAACTAAAATCTCAGTGCTTCTTTTTAACCATAGCACGGCTAAAGTTGAGACCGACCGGAGGAGGTTGGGCTTGAAGCTGAAGCCCCCTGCCCCATCATCTGATTTTGGGAGGGGGGGGCGGCCTGTGAAGCCACTAAAAAAAAAAAAGAAAAGGAAAAAAAAAACAGCCTTCAAACATCTGTCTTCAGTTTCAAATGTGAGAGTGTTCAGCTTACGGATACAGTATGTTGGACCAGTGACCTCTGTGAGTACTGCTGTGCACAGTGTTGTACTATTAGGAGTACTGCTGTCAGTATTCTGGTTCTCCTCCAGTACGTTGAGTCATGTAGCATGTTGATGTTTCTGTCAGTCTGACCTCCAGGAGGTGCTGCGACAGTTTGCATGCCGAGCAGAAGCTTTCAAGTGAACGGTCTGTTTGCAGCCGAGACTGGGTGATTTTGAAATGTGTCAGTGAAAGGAAAGCAAGTGTGGTGCCAGCGACTAGATGTTTCCCATTGAGGAGTGTAGAGAAGCGGCTCTGCTAAGTTCTTCCAATCGACTATTGATTTAATCTTCTTTTTGCGTCTTGTCCAAGGTAGTTTTCAAGTTTTCGCCTCATTGTGACACAGGAAGTCCCGCTCGAAAACAAACTTAGGCAAATGACACAGAGGCAGGACTTGTGTTTTATCAGTGGTGTTTTTAAACCATGTTTTTCATATTTTATTGCGGAACTACGTCAATGATGGTAAGGAATTATTTTGTTTGATTAAATTCCCCAACTGTCAATGGGAAGCATCCAGGACTGTCTCCCATGCAGTACAGCTGGCTTTATAAGTCTTTGAGGGATGAGAATGCCCATTTTTTCTCAATGGCTGATGGCATTTTTAGGGATGCCCCATATGTTTTGTGCTGCAACACCTGGCCTTCAGCAGCAATCAGACCATTCTGGCTTCCAGAGTCACAGAGGCTGTGGTGGCATTCATCATTTCAAGCAACTTCTTTAACGACTTTGTTCAACAGCACTGGCTAAATTTATACCTGTGCTAAATTAGGATTGTTAAAAGGCATGTTTTTTTTTCTCGTTTTTGACTGAGCTAGGTTGGCAGTTTCCTGCTTCTTCCTAGACTAAACACATTGTGGACCTATCTTTGCACTGGATTCAGACATTAAACCAGTTCTGAAAGGTGGCATTGAAGTGATGAATGCAGCCGCATCCAAATGCAAACTGGAATGATTCATTCACAACGAGATTTTACATTACTGAAATAAATCTGCTTCTATTTCTCTGTATGGCATGATGACCAGTGAAATGTAAAAGGAAGCAGTTCAGACAAAGAAGTATCAGGTTAAAATCCCATTTCCATCCTGCTGAGTCATCTCAGTTCAGCTTTCGGGGAGTTTGGAACTGGTACAAAATGGTCTGAACTGGTTTCTTCCACAACAGAAACCCACAACAGCAGCAGGAGGTAGGGGAGGGGAGGGGGGCGGGGGGGTGAAGCCAAATGTAAAGTAAAAACTAAAAAGCCTTAAATGAATAAAAGTGGTGCAATTTTGTAACAGCAACCTGTGTGTGGAGTCATTCCTGATTATAGATAGATACCACTGTTATAAGTACATGGTACCCTGAGTAAAATCATGCTGTTCATGCAGTCATTATTTTAAGATAGTTTCTCATTTTTTAGACAGTTTCTCATTATTTTGAGTTACAAAGTCATTATTTTGAGATATTAAGTCATTATTTTAAGTTACTAAGTCATTACCTTGATATAGTTTCTAATTATTGAGTTATTAAGTCATTATTTTGAGTTAGTAAGGCATTATTCTGAGTTATTAAGGTATTATTTTGAGATATTAAGTCATTATTTTGAGTTACTAAGTCATTATTCTGAGTTATTAAGGCATTATTTTGAGTTACTATTGACTATTTCTCATTATATCGTCTTATAATATCTTTTGTTCATCACATAGCCAGTAATATGCTTCTATACATAATAAACATTTTCTTTTCAGGATTAAAAGGAGGACGGCTCATTGTTGTCTCGCTGCGAACGCGCATGCGCAACACGCTGAGCCGCTGCTATGGCAACGGCGACAGCTTGTTTCCCCTTAGCTGAAGCTGAGCTGCTGGTTAGCATGCTGGTCCTGCTAGTTAGCCGGGTTTACACTCTTAACCAGCTCATTAACCAACTAACTGACTCAACTCGTCTCGTTATGAAGCAGGAGTGACCTTTGGAGGTGTTTAATCTGCGGTGAGAGCGCCATGACTGTCCGCTTCAAGGTAAACAGCGAGTGATAGCATCGTTAGCATTAGCAGCATGTAACAGGTTGAATGAATGATATGATTTAATCTGATCAGAGATAATCCGGTTAATATGTGTGACTGAACAACAACCAGCAGCGACATGTTATAACACTTTAATACTAGTATTTTAACATATTGACTCTATAATATGAGGAATCTAAATGAACATGAAGTGTGTTTTTCTGTCTGTAATGATTCCTCCTGTTCATACTGACTATTAGAAGATCCCTTCATAATGTTTACAATGGAAGTGTTGGAGGACTAAACCCACAGTCCTCCTTCTGTGTAAACATGGATTTAAAAGTTGATCTGAAGCTAATATGAAGCTTCAGCGTCTGAATGAGTCAAATCTTCATCTTCTATGTTTCAACATTACAGTGTTTTTAGTAGCAAAGTTCCTCTTTTTGTTACTATACTTCCACCACAGAGAAACAGGAAACACTAAGAGGAGATATGATGCTAAAAAGACTGTAAATGCACCTACTGTAACAACAACAACAACAACTACTACTACTACTACAAAAAAGTATTCATATCATTCACTCAGACTGTAGGAGGAGTTTCATACAGAATATTTATTTATTAAGTAATTATTTGTTAATTATATTCCACCTATTTGGATCCCCTAAACAGCTTTAAACCCCTGATTCAGGATCTCCCCAAAGGTCAATTAATTCGAAATTGGTCAATTTATTCATTAGTCACCAACTATTAAATTAATTGCCAAATAATTTGATAATTCATCATTTTTTTGTATCACTTTTGAAGAAGAAAAAAGCTCAAATTTTGATTCCAGCTTCTTAAATGTGAGTATTTCCAGGGTTTTTTTTATCCTCTGTGACATTTGAGGACGTCATCTTGTAATCTTGTAATCTGTAGAAGGAGTTTGATACAGAATATTTATTTATTAAGTAATTATTTGTTAATAATATTCATTTGGATCCCCTAAACAGCTTTAAACCCCTGATTCAGGATCTTCCCAAAGGTCAATTAATTTGAAATTAGTCGCCAACTATTAAATTAATTGCCAAATAATTCGATAATTGATCATTTTTTTGTATCACTTTTGAAGAAAAAAGCTCAAATTTTGATTCCAGCTTCTTAAATGTGAGTATTTCCAGGTTTTTTTTCATCCTCTGTGACTTTTGAGGACGTCATCTTGTCATCTTGTAATCTTGTAATCTAGAGACCGATCATCAGATGAATTGATGATGACAGCAGAGTGTTTGTATGTTTCTTGTATCTGTGTCTCAGAGTCAGAGTGAGTATCAGAAGAGCTACAGGGTGTCCCGCTCCAGCAGTGCGTCTCCTCAGCGTTACGCTCCGTGGGCCGGCCTGCGCTCCGACCAGATGGGTACGTACCCCAACCTCATCTAACGTGGTCTGACAACGCTCCAGATACAGTCAGCTGGGAAGTCTGTAGTAGATTTATATCATTTTATTACTTATTAGTACTCGAGTATTCATTACTATTTATTACTATTAGAAAGCTAAAAACTTCTATATACTACACTCTTTTCCTTCCTTATTTCCTCCTTCCATCCTTCCTTCTTTCCTTCCTTCCTCCCTCCTCCTTTCCTCCCTTCCTTCCTTCCTCCCTCCCTCCCTCTTTTCCTTCCTTCTCCCTCCCTCTTTTCCTTCCTTCTCCCTCCCTTCCTTCCTTCTTCCTCCATCCTTCCTTCCCTTCCTCCCTTCCTTCCGTCCCTCCCTCCCTTCCTTCCGTCCCTCCCTTCCTTCCTTCTTCCTCCATCCTTCCATCTTCCTCTTTTCCTTCCTTCTTCCTCCCTTCCTTCCTTCTTCCTCCCTTCCTTCCTTCCCTTCCTCCCGTCCCTCCAATCCTTCCTTCTTCCTCCATCCTTCCATCTTCCTCCTTTCCTTCCTCCCTCCCTTTTTTCCTTCCTTCTTCCTCCCTTCCTTCCTTCTTCCTCCCTTCTTTCTTTCCTTCCTTTGCTTTCCTTCCTCCCTTCCTTCCCCCCTTCCTCTTTCCGTCCTTCCTTCCTTCCTCCTTTCCTTTCCTTTCCTTTCCTTTCCTTTCCTTTCCTTCCTCCTTCCTTCCTCCCTCCCTCTTTTCCTTCCTTCTTCCTTTCCTTCCTTCCTTCCTTGACTCGAGGACAACCCAAAATGACTGATTTCATCATCAGAATTTGATCCACTTGTTCTGATAACATTGGAAAAGTTTCTAGAGCCATTGAGTGAACTTATTTCTAAATGTATTTTACTTGATTTTTTATATTCTATTTATTATATCTTTTAGCTTTTACTATGTACTATTTTTTACTATTTTAAGATTATTACTATTTTTATTTCCCATCTTTTATTACATTAATGTTTTGTTTTTCTTTGTTCTTTTTTTAAAACATTGCTTTACGCTTCTTTTAGGCCCTTTTAATGTGAAGCTCTTGGTGAATGTAAAGATGTCTAAACAGAGAAAAGAGCAGAATCTGAGTAGCTGCTGTTCATTGTGACATATTTAATCTATATTCATATTAATTATTGTCATATTGACCCAGTATGCCCACTCCTCCCCTGCTCACTACCATTAAATAACCTCCTCTCAGGTTAGTTTTTCAACGTCTTACTCGAGTTGCGCGCTGTAAGAAGAGATGATCTTTCTGTGTATCTCAGGTATCAGCAGAGAACCCGGCCTTCAGCGCAGGAAGAGGGTCGGTCCTGCTGGTCCTGCTCAGTCCCGAACCTTTCTGCTCCGTCCACCAGATCCACAGCAGTCTGTCACTGAGCCGACCGTTCATGCACAGAGAACAGCGCCTCCTGCTGGTAGAGACACATGCTGAGAATATACGAGTCTTTAAGGCTCTTTTACACTTGCACCTCAACCCTGAAAGTGTCCCGGAGGAGTTATATATGAGGACGCTAATGTCTGAATCAGTCGGACCTGACGTTAAACGGACTTCACCCTGCAAGCCTCTATAATGTCAGATTGAGCTCCTGTGTGAATATAGTAGTTGTAGAGAGTGAGCTGCATCAGTAAGGGAAGCGGTACGAGCAATTTATCAAACAACTGTTGAACAAACTGAACATAAAGTTAAATAAGACGTCCCTGAATTACAGCAGTCTACTCCCCTCTGGCTAGTGTTGGTCTGCTAAGCTGCATGGTTTGGACTGGGCCTGTTATGGAAGAGGAGAGAGAGGACTTCCTTCTTCATTTCTCATGAAATAAAACCTGTTTTAAGCAGGTCTGTCTCCACCCTTTGAAGAAGAGCCAGACCTCGCCTTCGGAAACACCACTTCCACACACTTCCATTCAGGCCCAGTCCAAACAATGCAGACCAACACGAGCCACATGTGTAAAACAGCAGCGAGGACTTCCTGTCATTTCTCATGAAATAAAACCTCTTTTATTTCTGGTGAAAAGCTTAAAAACACCTACAACTACAACCGCAGTGTACTTCTTGCCGTCATGTCCTGCCTTCTGCACCCACCGCCTAAAACCAAACTGAGGTGTGAACCCGTTTGACACAGATAATCTCCTGCTGTGTGTTACATGTGTGAAAAGAGGGGGCAACTCCCAATCTGATTTCCTGGACACGTCCGAAGTTCATGCGTGAAATCGACTTTAAAGTATCGTGAAGTTATCAGAACCCTTTAATATAAAAGGTTTAAACTGTGATATTACAGTAAAATATACAGTATACTCTTTAGTCAAGACGGTATTAGTGTTTCAGACTTCTCAGGAGGAATGATTAAACCTTTCTCAGCGTTCACATGGACACCTGACTGCTGTTTTAAAACTGTGAACTTGTCCTTTAACATGTGCACAGTTAGCTTTTAAAACAATATATAATCTTAACATACTTACATACTTGCAGTTGCAGCTTCTAGCATGTGTAATGTTACTATGGTAACGCATAAAATGATGATGATGTTGGTATGTGAATGTCTCCCTCTCTCTCTCCTCTTCATTATCAGCCTCCAGGAGCCGTTCAGCCCACAGGAAGGAGCCGTCCCGGGAGCCAAGACCTCCAACGCCAACACCTGGGTCACGGACAGAACCAGCGTCTCTTGCAGATCGTGAACCTCCTGCAGGACCACGACGTGCTGCAGATCCTGAAGCAAGGACTGCTGGGAAATCTTGTAAATGTTGCTTGTTGTCATTGTCTTTATTCTGGTATCAGTATCACAGATTTTAAACATCACATTCTCACTGCTTCCTGTCTTTTAAGCAAAGCCCCGCCCCTCTAAACGCGACAGCCAACCACAGCCCAGCAGCCCCGTGACCTCAGCGCCTGATGGACTGCAGCCCTCGACCTATGAGGAGGTCAGTGTCCGTCTTTAAACCTTAAACCAGGGGTGTCAAACTCATTTACATTCAAGGGCCACATACTTCCCAATTTAATCTCACATGGGCCGGAAGGAAGGAAGGAAGGAAGGAAGGAAGGAAGGAAGGAAGGAAGGAAGGAAGGTAGGGAGGAAGGACAGATAGAAGGAAGAAAGGAAGGAGGAGAAGGAAGAGTAGACAGGAATGAATGAAGGAAGGAAGGAAGGCAAGCAGGAAGGCAGGAAGGTAGGCAGGAAGAAAGGAAGGAATGAAGGTCGGAAGGAAGGCAGGCAGGAAGGAAGGAAGGAAAGATGGAAGGAAGAAAGGGAGGAAGGAAGGAATGAGGAATGGAGGAAAAGAAGAAGGAAGGAAGGAAGGCAGGAAGGAAGGATGGAAGGAAGGAAGGAAGGTAGGAAGGAAAGATGGAAGGAAGGAAAATAAGACAGGAAGGAAAGAAGGAAGGGAAGATGTAAGGAAGGGAGGAATAAGGAAAGTGGGCCGGATTGGACCCCTCGGTGGGCCGGGTCTGGCCCACGGGCCGCATGTTTGACATCCCTGCCTTAAACACTATCTTCACTGAGTTTATGGATGAACAGGATTTTCTTACCCGGTGTTGCAGGTGGAGCTCGCTCTGCGGAGGAGGGCGGGGCTTAGGTCCGGAGGTCAAAGGTCAGGGAGCCACAGGACAGAGTACAACAGACAGTTCAGCTGGAAGAAGCCTGTAGCTGCTGCTTCACCTTTACTGACTGCAGAACAGGTACAGTACCAACTAATACTCACCAGTACTACTATAATACTCACCAGTACTACTATAATACTCACCAGTACTACTATAATACTCACCAGTACTACTATAATACTCACCAGTACTACTATAATACTATCAAGTACTACAATAATACTACCAAATACTACCACGTCTTACAAAGTACTGTCAAATACTACCACATACTACAAAATACTATCAAATACTACCACGTACTACACAATACTATCAAATACTACCACGTACTACACAATACTATCAAATACTACAAAATACTATCAAATACTACCACATACTACACAATACTATCAAATACTACAAAATACTATCAAATACTACCACATACTATCAAATACTATCAAATACTATCAAATACTACAAAATACTATCAAATACTACCACATACTATCAAATACTACTACATACTACCAAATATTACCACATACTACCACATACTAGAAAATACTATCAAATACTACAAAATACTACCACATACTACCAAATACTATCAAATACTACAAAATACTATCAAATACTACCACATATTACAAAATACTATCACGTCTTACAAAGTACTACCACACTACCACATATACTGTAATAAAATACTATCACATACTACAAAATACTATCAAATACCTCAAAATACTATCAAATACTACCACGTCTTACAAAGTACTGTCAAATACTACTACATATACTGTAATAAAATACTATCAAATACTACCACATACTACAAAATACTGTCAAATACTACCACGTCTTACAAAGTACTGTCAAATACTACCACATATACTGTAATAAAATACTATCAAATACTACCACATACTACAAAATACTACCACTTATCACAAAATACTACAAAATACTATCAAATACTACCACATATACTGTAATAAAATCAAATACTACCACATACTACAAAATACTATCAAATACTACCACATACTACAAAATACTACCACATACTACAAAATACTATCAAATACTACCACATACTACAAAATACTACCACATACTACAAAATACTATCAAATACTACCACATACTACAAAATACTACCACATACTACAAAATACTATCAAATACTACCACATACTACAAAATACTATCAAATACTACCACATACTACAAAATACTATCAAATACTACCACATACTACAAAATACTATCAAATACTACCACATACTACAAAATACTACCACGTACTATAAAATACTATCAAATACTTTTCTTCCTGTCTTCTTTTCCTTCCATCTTTCCTTTCTGTCTTTGTCTTTCTTTCCTTCCTTCCTTCCATCTGTCCTTTCTGTCTTTGTCTTTCTTTCCTTCCTTACTTCCATCTGTCCTTCCTCCCTTCAATCTTTCCTTCCTTCCTTCCTTCCTTTCTTTCATCTTTCCTTACTGTCTTCTCTCCTCTTCCTTCCATCCTTGCATCTTTCCTTCCTTCCTTCCTTACTTCGATCCTCCCTTTCTTCCTTCCATCTGTCCTTTCTTTCTTTGTCTCTTCCTTCCTTCCTTCCTTCCTTCCTTCCTTCCTTCCTTCCTTCCTTCCTTCCTTCATTCCTTCCTTTCTTCCTTCCTCCCTTTCTTCATTCCATCTGTCCTTTCTTTCTTTCGTTCCTTCCTGTCTTCTCTTCCTTCCTTACTTCGATCCTACCTTTCTTCCTTCCATCTGTCCTTTCTTTCTTTGTCTCTTCCTTCCTTCCTTCCTTCCTTCCTTCCTTCCTTCCTTCCTTCCTCCCTCCCTTTCTTCATTCCATCTGTCCTTTCTTTCTTTCGTTCCTTCCTGTCTTCTCTTCCTTCGTTACTTCGATTCTACCTTTCTTCCTTCCATCTTTTCATCCTGTCTTCTCTCCTCTTCCTTCCATCCTTGCATCTTTCCTTCCTTCCTCCCTTACTTCGATCCTCCCTTTCTTCCTTCCTTCCTTCCTTCCTTTCTTTCATCTTTCCTTACTGTCTTCTCTCCTCTTCCTTCCATCCTTGCATCTTCCCTTCCTTCCTCCCTTACTTCGATCCTCCCTTTCTTCCTTCCATCTGTCCTTTCTTTCTTTGTCTCTTCCTTCCTTCCTTCCTCCCTCCCTTTCTTCATTCCATCTGTCCTTTCTTTCTTTCGTTCCTTCCTGTCTTCTCTTCCTTCGTTACTTCGATCCTACCTTTGTTCCTTCCATCTTTTCATCCTGCCTTCTCTCCTCTTCCTTCCATCCTTGCATCTTTCCTTCCTTCCTTCCTTCCTTCCTTCCTTCCTTCCTTCCTTCCTTCCTTCCTTCCTTCCTTTTAATAGACCGGCCCACATCAGATCAAATTGGGCTGCGTGTGGCCCTTGAATGAAGATGAGTTTGACACCTCTGGTCTATATAATCTGAGTGCAGTTTAAAGAGCTGCAGTTCAGCTGTTTGTCCACTAGGTGGCGACAGACAGTTAACTGATCACTGTACTGATTCATCCGCTGTTGCTTTCACTCACTACCTTTTTAAATATCCTGCTGCCATTGTTGCTGACCTTTGACCTTTGACCTTTTACCCCCCCCCCCCCCTCCTCTTCCTCCCCCTCCTCCTCTCTCCTCAGGTGCTTTACTCCAGCAGCAGGTCAGTCTCCCCCTTGAAGAAGAAACCCGTTTCCATGACAACGGAGTACCAGCAGAGCTTCCAGGGTCTGCTCCCACCGGCCAGACCTCGCCTTCGGAAACACCTGGAGCATCAGAGAGTCCCACTGTTTTACACACACAAGGTAAACACTCACACGCAGACACACACACACACACACACACACACACACACACATGCAGACACACACACACACACACTCAGGTCAGTATAAGCATATTTAAAGATCCCTTGTAGACACGTTTTCAGACATACTGCATGAAAAAATAGTGTTTTGTCCCTAAAAATTCATCATCAGAGAGTCCCACTGTTTTACACACACAAGGTAAACACACACACACACGCAGACACACACACATGCAGACACACACACACACACACACACAGGTCAGTATAAGCATGTTTAAAGATCCCTTGTAGACACGTTTTCAGACATACTGCATTAAAAAAAACTCATGTCTGACGTGTTTTGTCCCTAAAAATTCATTCATCTCATTAAGAAAATCTAAAAAACCAACATCTCTTCCTTCTTCTTCATTTAAATATCCAGAATCTATGAATACAGTATGCAAATATAGTTAATTTCTAAAGTTTAACTCCTTGGAAAAAAAGATGTGCAATGTCACAAACCCTGCTCGTAGGCCCACGTGTTAAACTGAGATATAAAAAGGGGGCATATTCTGCTTGTTTGGGGTATTTTCTGCCATTTCATACAGTCATGATATCAGATGTTAAACATGGGCAAGCTTCTTAAACTGTTCTGGATGTTCATGGTTGTTCATATTGTCCACTTCCTGGATTAGATTCAGGTCCCACCATGTATGTGATGATGTATCTGAGAGGTTTCCATTAGGAGTAAAGACCGAGAGAAAGAAGTGAGGTCCTGCTATTGTTGTTACACATGTTGTATTGTAATATATATAGAGTAATATACAGAGTTGGAAATGTGCAGAATATATGTGCTCTTTAAATCTGCACTAATACAGACAGGAAGTAGATGCTGTTGTGCTCTGATCACTTCCTGTCGTCCTCCCGGGCTCAAATTGACCCCGTCTCTCTTTTGACTGTTCCTTCTTTCCTCCCTTCTTTAATTTTTCCTTCGTTCTTCCCCTCTTTCCATACTTCTTTCCTCACTTCCTTTCTGCCTTCCTTACTCCTTTCCTTCCTCCCTCCCTCCTTACTCCTTTCCTTCCTTCCTTCCTTCCTTCCTTCCTTCCTTCCTCCCTCCTTCCTTACTCCTTTCCTTCCTTCCTTCCTTCCTTACTCCTTTCCTTCCTTCCTCCCTCTCTCTGTCCTCCCTCCCTCCTTACTCCTTTCCTTCCTTCCTTCCTTGCTTAATTCCTTCCTTCCTTCCTTCCTTCCTTCTTTCCTTCCTTCCTTCCTTCCATCCTTCCTTCCTCCGTATCTTCCTTCCTCCTTTCCTTCCTCCCTCCCTCCTTACTCTTTTCCTTCCTTCCTTCCTTCCTTACTCCTTTCCTTCCTTCCTCCCTCTCTCTCTCCTTCCTTCCTTCCTTCCTTGACCTGAGGACAACAGGAGGGTTAAACAGCTGAGACGTCTTTCTTTAAACTTTTGTGCAAAAACTCTTCGTTTAGATCTTTAAAACACCTCAGAAATATTTAGTCTCAGCTAGTCGGTGTAGTTTTCAGAAAAAGGGGACTACTTTCAGTGGCGGATTAATCCACATTTGGAGTTCTAGTCAGGAACAAATGTGTTGACTCGGCTGTTTTGATCTCCAGAGCAACAAAAAGAGGCGGGAGGAGTCGGAGAATGTGCTCCGTCCAGACCAGCTGACCCCCACCAGCTCTCAGAGGGAAAACGCCACGCCCCCTCCTCCACGGGTTCAGAGAGGTCACAGGTGTGTTACTGTGTGTGTGTGTGTGTGTGTGTGTGTGTGTTACTGTGTGTGTTGTGCATTCATTCATTCATTCATTATGCTCACGGAGCCGTCCGTCTGTCTGTCTGACAGGATGTTGACAGAGTATCAGTCCAGCTTTCGTTCTCCTCTCTACAGGATCCCCGAAGAAGGCGGAGACACGGACGCCGACGCCCCTCAGGTGAATGTACAGTAATGTTGTCATGTTACGAGGTTAGTGGTCAGAAACTGAGAGGTGAGAACATGGATATCAGTATGGAGAGAGGTCTGAGAGGAGTTTAAATAAAGATAAAAACTTAAAATATAGGGAAAATGAGTCTCTAATGCAATACTAACAGGAAATAATCAGTTTAAAATTGCATCCAAATGACTGTTCTGTCCGTCATTATACTCAGTGGTAAAATCGGGATAGAGAGGACATATTAACCTTTAATCAATCTTTATTTGTATAGCCCCAAATCACAACAAAGTTATCTCAAGGCTCTTTCCACATAGAGCAGGCTCTAAACTGAACTCTTCAGGTTTTAACTTTAAAGAGACCCAACATTCCCACATGAGCAACAGTGGAGAGAAAAAACTCCCTTTTAACAGGAAGAACCCTCAGAACCAGACTCAGAGTGGGAGAACATCTGCCTCGACCGGTTGGAATAGAGAGGAGAGAGAGGAAGGATAGGAGAGGAGAGATAGGATGAGCAGAGGAGAGAAGCACAATGAAAATCAACAATGAAGCTAGAAGGTCCGGGACTGGAATCTGTCATCCGGACGTCTACAGGCCCAGATTACCTGTGAGACCAGAAAGCACAGACAACTCCGGGGAAGAAGTTTAGCTTATTGAATGCATTAATAGTACATGAATGTTAATGGATATAGATGGATAGAGAGAGAGAGGGAGGAGGAGGAGGAGAGAGGAGTTCAGTGCATCATGGGAGTCCCCCGGCAGTCTAAGCCTATAGCAGCATAAGCTAAGAGCTCTAAGAGCCCTAACGATAAGCTTTATCAAAGCTTTATTTGTTTGTTATCCTTATCCTGTCTTGATGTCAGAGTTCCCAAACTTGAACATTTGTAGAAATGCTGCCTGCAAGTCAAAAGTCAGGACGCGAAGTTCAACCTGCAGAACTTTACATGCAATGAAGTTTCTACCTTTGCCGATGAGCTGACATCAGCTTGTCGTGCATGCACATAATCAGCCGTCCTTTATGTAGGCTTGGTTGCTAAGGTGGTTGCTAAGGTGTTTCTATGTGTTGTTCACACTGTCCGCTCTCGTATTTAAGATCTGATTCAGCGCCAGCGTGAACGGGTGGATTTGAGTAGTTTCTGTTTCAAAGTGAAGAAGGAGAGAAAGAAGTGAAATCATGCTACTATAGCTGGAGCTAGAGGAAGCTTACTGAAGCTGACCAATCTGCACAGAGTGGACACATCGGAGGGGCTTAAAGAGACAGGAGCTAAAACGGCCTGTTAATAGACAGAGGCTGAACTGAGCGGCTGCATAAAGGACCAGTAGAAGATCAATAAGGAGTTTTTAACTGGAAATCATGCAAAGATATTCCAGTAGAGACTCAGAATATCAACACATCTGGAAAAAAGGTTGGGAACTACTGAGCTAATTAATATTTCTGGACATGAATTCAGTGAAAGAAAGCGGCAGTAGGGAATTATAATGAATTTGTCTGTTTTGATAACTTATCTTCTGGCTGCCTGAGCGGTCAAACGTTCGACCACTTTCAGCTTTTTACAGATAAACTTAAACTGTCATTGATGTGGTTGACGGGGAATTTGTGTAACGTGCTTGTGTTTGTGTGTGTTGCTGATGGAAACCAGAGTGCTGAGTGTCAGCAGTGAAACCACAGAGCTTCATTTCAGGGAAACAACAGAGTGTTAGTCACATACACACACACACACACACACACACACACACACACACACACACACACACACACAGGTAGGTTCCCACCATTGTGGAAAATGTCGTTGAGGAAGGGGGGAGCTGCTCGTACGTGTAAGAAACACTTTTCTGCATAAAATCTGCAGATTTGAGTTCATCATCAAACCACCTCATTCAAACAGTTTGCAAAATACCTTCAAACATCCCCGAACGCATGCATGAAAAACTGTTTCTATCGCTATTAGTCTTACGTTTGTATTTCAAATATTTCGACGCTGTTTTTTAAGCTGCACGGCGAAAACCTTCGAGTACGTTTGATCTGCTGTCCAACTTGTTATTTCTCATCTGAGCCTCGTCGTTCAGTGACAGAAGATGTTGTGTTTGTCTCTTTGCTGTTTCAACATGACGGTCGGCCTCATGTGACTGAAGATGATCTGTAGCATTCATGACTTAGAGTAAGGTAAAGTAAGGAGGGAGGGAAGGAGGAGGGAATTAAGGAGAGAAGGAAGGGAGGAAGGAAAGTAGTAAGGAGGGAGGGAAGGAGTAAGGAGAGAAGGGAGGGATGGAAGAAGGAAGGAAGGAAAGGAGTAAGGAGGGAGGGAAAGGAGGAAGGAAAGGAGTAAAGAAGGAAGTGAGGAAAGAAGTATGGAAGGAGGAGGGAGCAAAGAATGGAAGAAGGAAGGAAGGAAAGGAGAGAAGGAAGGGAGGAAGGAAAGTAGTAAGGAGGGACGGAAGGAGGAAGGAAGTAAGGAGAGGAGGGAGGGACGGAGGGAGGAAGGAAGGAAAGAAAGGAGTAAGGAGGGAGAGAGGAAGGGAAAGGTGTGACGTCTGTCACAGTGCAGTGTCTCTCTGACAGGTTCATGTTCTCATTTGTGTTTCTTTGGGAAGATTTTTGTGAATGAAACTCGC
>NC_070600.1:23482384-23492384 GCF_027409825.1 Scomber japonicus | reverse complement strand
TTAAAAGGCAAAAAAAGCCCCCAAAAATATACTTTAAAAAAAAAAGTCCAGTGTGGTTTAATAGAGCCGACCCAGAAAGATGCTGAATCCACCTGATGGTTGGTTAGTTTGTGCTGCTTTTGAATTATATTGAGCTCTACAGAAAAATGTTTATCTATCCTTATTCAGAGCTGACAATCAGTAATTATATAAAACCAGATCTGCTTACTTTACATTATAATAGAGAACAATATATAATATATAGGGAGACAAACCTCTCTAAAGTCTCATTCTGCTCTAATTTACAGAGAAAGGAGCAAAGCTGCATTAAAATAAATAATCTTTCCAAATATAAGATAATATTTGCAGGTTTTGAAGTTTTTAAGTTTTTATATTATATAAGTAGAAGTATATTTTTTGGGGCGTTTTGCCTTTAATGTACAGGTTAGTAGAGAGAGACAGGAAACTGGAGGCAGAGAGGGGGGGAATGACATGCAGGATAGGACCGCTTGGTGTGGAATTCGAACCGGGGTCGGAAGTTTTACTGTAAATTTCATCGTACTGGCTGGTTTATAGGAAGGATTTTGATTGGCTGTCAGTCTTTCTATCGTTGATCAAATAGTCGTGGTGCAGACTTCACCATCCACTGGAGTTAGAACGACTTTTAAAACTTTATATTTATAGTTATCAGTTATATTATATGCCCTTTATTGGGCAAATAATCATATTTGGTAACTTCTGTAAATATCCCAAAATATCCTTCCTTCCTTTCCTTCCTCCCTGCCTTCTTTCTTCCCTTCCTCTTTTCCTTTCTCCCTCACTCGTTCCTTATTTCATCCGTCCTTCCTTCCTTTCTTTCCTTCCTTCCATCTGTCCTTCCTCCCTCCCTCCTTCTCTCCTCCCTCCCTTCTTTCCTTCCTCCATCCTTCCTTCCTTCCTTTCTTTCCTTCCATCTGTTCTTCCTCCCTCCCTCCTTCTCTCCTCCCTTCCTTCTTTCCTTCCTCCCTCCCTCCTTCTCTCCTCCCTTCCTTCTTTCCTTCCTCTATCCTCCCTTCCTTCCTTTCCTTCCTTCCATCTGTCCTTCCTCCCTCCCTCCTTCTCTCCTCCGTTCTTTCCTTCCTCCATCCCCCTTTCTTCTTCCTTCCTTCCTTCTTTCTTCCCTTCCTCCCTCCCTCCTTCTCTCTTTCTTTCCTCCCCCCTACCTTCCCTCCTTCCTTCTTTCCTCCGTCCTTTCTTCCTTTCCCTCCTCAATCCTTCCTTCCTTCCTTCCTTCCTTCCTTCCTTTCAATGAGTGTCCTATAAAGGGTTAACATAACTTTTCATTTGTTTCCACCTCACCTCACACATTTCTGAAACCAAACCTCTACAAAGCATTTTTACACCTCCTCTACCTCCATGAAGCAAGGTGTTTAATTAGACTGCACAAGTTTTATCTACGTGCACATGCAACCAGTAACTGAGTGCAAAACCTTACGACTTCCAGTAAGTTCTTATTCTTGAGATGCATCTGCACACTCAGAGCAGCAACAAGTCAGTTAAAGACAAAGCCAAATATACTAGCAGCTTATTTTTTTTTTAACTTTTAGCAGAATCTCTTCTAAGCTTGCAGGTGGAGGGAATCAGTGGGTTGATTTAAGTTTCCAGGCCTGCAGTGAACCTGACCTGTGAAGAGTGTGTGTGTGACATCATCGTGGCTGTTCAGAGGAAACGATCAAACCTGCACTGACTCAGTCATCATTCAGCGGGATGACAGTCAGAGAGCAGAGATGTGCGGCGTCAGGCTTACTGCTCGTCTGGGGGTTGAGGTTTAGGTTTTAGAGGCAGGCTGAGGTTTGATCTGGGGTCTGGAGCACAATCACACTCTGCAGGTTGAGCAAAGCAAATAATGTCGAATTTGACTTTTTTGCTGTTAACCCTCGTGTCGTCCTCCCGGGTCAAATTGACCCCGTCCGTTTTAACTGTTCCTTTTTTCCTTCCTTCCTTCCTTCCTTCCTTCCTCTTTCCCTCCTTCTCTCTTTCTTTCCTCCCTCCGTCCTTTACTTCCTTCTTTCCTTCCTCCTTCCCTCATTTCCTTCTCTCTTTCTTTCCTCCCTCCTTTCCTTCCTCCCTACTTCCTTCCTCCCTCCTTTCCTTCCTTCCTTCCTTTACTTCCTCCTTCCCTCCTTTCCTTAATTTTCTTTCCTCCCTCCTTTCTTCTTCCCTCTTTCCTTCCCTCCCTCCTTCTTTCTTCCCTCCTTTCTTCTTTCCTTCCCTCCTTCACTCTTTCTTTCCGCCCTCCTTTCCTTCCTCCCTACTTCCTTCCTCCCTCCTTTCCTTCCTTCCTTTACTTCCTCCTTTCCTTAATTCCCTCCTTCTCTCTTTCTTTCCTCCCTCCTTTCTTCTTCCCTCTCTCCTTTCCTCCCTCCTTCCTCCTTCACTCCTTCCTCCCTCCTTCCTCCCTCCTTTCCTTCCTTCCTTCTTCCTCCCTCCCTTCCTTCCTTGACTCAAGGACAACAGGAGGGTTAAATTTGAACTCATTCTGATGCATTTGTTGTTTTTTGGGGGGTGGGAGTTTTGCTGCTGTAACCTCTTTATCATTTCTCATAACTCCCCTTTTGCAATTTGCATGTCAGCATTTCCCTCCTGGTGTGTTTGATACGTGCACCTGCATTAATATGTCAATCAAGAGCAACACCAGCAATGTTTCCACACATCTACGTTTGCAGATATTTGACATTTGAGTGTTTTTGACATACAAAACCAAAACATGAGGACGCACTACTCTCGTCTTACAGGAAAGAGAAAGCAAAGCAAAGTCAGTCAGAAGGTTTTTTGCAATTTCACAGCCTGTTTTAAATAAAGCAGCAGCGCTTCAGCTCAAGGCGAAGAGAGAAAAGAGGTCAGGAGGTCACTAAAATCATTAAAGGGGATTTATTATGCTCATTTCCAATTCTATATTTTTATGTTTGGACTCCATTAGTGTCTCTTTGCATGATTCACAGTACAAAAGAACTCCTCTGTGGACCATGACACTCAAGTATATCTACCTCTGGGACACACAAGCTTAACTTTTATAATGCCCATCAATAACAGAAAGTTTCACATCAGTAATAAAGTTTAAATAAATATCTGTGGCATTTAATGACTTTAATGACGTCACAGACGTCACACCTTTCCCTTCCTCTCTCCTCTCAGCTACTGCAGGCTGTAATATTCTCTCCTCTATAGTATCTGTGTAACGGTCACATGACGCCTCAGATTAGTCACGGCGTCCGTTTTTAGCGTCTTAACTACAAAGCATCGTCTGTCACAGTGCAGTGTCTCTCTGACAGGTTCATGTTCTCATTTGTGTTTCTCTGGGAACATTTTTGTGAATGAAACTCGCCCACAGACAGAGCGGAGCAGGGCGCCTTATAGGAGGCGTTGAGTATGCTAATGATGACAGCTCAGGAGTGTTCACCTGAAATTTATGAGAAGTTTGTGCAGACTTTGAACATTCATACAAACGGAAAAAGTGAGAGAGAGAGAGAGAGAGAGAGAGAGAGAGACAGAGAGACAGAGAGAGGAAGGAAGAAAGGAAGAAAGGAAGGTAAGGAGGGAGGGAGGAAAGGAGGAAGAGAGAGAGAGAGAGAGAGAGAGAGAGAGAGAGATATGCATGAGGCCCAGTGTCTTCATATGAAATGGTTTTTCCCCAGTTTGGTGTAAAAAGCTTTAACTGGTCTGCAACAAAACGATATAGAAGGGAAGGAGTAAGGAGGGAGGGAGGGAGGAAAGGAGGATGGAAGGAAGGCAGGAAGGAAGCGAAGGAGTAAGGACGGAGGGAGGACAAAAAACATGTTGGTGCATGAGGCCCAATGTCTTTATATGAAATGTTTTTTTCCCAGTTTGGTGTAAAAAAGCTTTAACTGGTCTGCAACCAAACCACAGTAAACAGCAGTAAGCCAGAGACCTTATCACCCACATCTGTGTTGAGCCTCACAAATGCTCTTGTGGCTAAATGGGAGCAAATGTTCTGCAGCCAGAGTCCAACATGTGGTGCAAAGCCAGAAACCAACCAGGATATCAGTAAAGTATCACTAATAGTAAATATTAATATGTGAGGTGAAAGCACAGACTATATAAAAGAAATGGACGTAACATCCGTGACGTCACCCATTGGTTTGTGGACTGCTGCTCGGAAGCCAATGGTATCGAATCTAGGCAGCGCCATCTTGAAAATTGCAGGTGCATGCTGGGAAAAATAAAAACACAGATTCTACTTATATGGGCATGAGGCGGAGCCATGGACAGACGTATGGGCGGGACCAACGGCGGAGCATGGAGGCTGCGATTGGTTGCGAGGGCTGGATCTCGAGGACATTGGTTAATCAACCTGTCAATCACAACGTAGCCACGCCCTAATGCATACCCTGCTTTATCGTCACATATAAAATCAGGGAGGCCAAAATGTCCCAAATGAACATCATACTGCATTGAAGAAGGCTTTAAACTAGCGATTGAGACCATAAACACATTTTGAAAACGTTTACTGAGGTTAGAAATCAAGTGAGAAGTTGGTGAATTCTCCATTGACTTGTATAGAAACGGTCGCCCCCTGGTGGCCTTTTGATAGAATGCAGCTCTAAGTTACTTCCGTGTTGGCTTCTTTTCAGAGGACAGGAACTCCCCGCCTGGGTGAAAGGTGCTTTCTCTCTGTGTGTGTGTAAGCTTCATATACTCCTCAAACAAGATGTTTTGTTTTTAAACTTGATTATATTGATTTTATCCTCCAATTAATCTCCCGCTGTCACCGCTCCAAGTTAAAGACAAAAATCCCCAAACGAGCCAAACACACAATAAACCTTGAAACTGACTGTCAGGAAGGAAACTGGTAATAAATACAGAGAGTAACATCAGCTGATCTCTGAGTGGAAGCAGGTCAAACAAACAGGCAGGGACTAATATTTAAACTGTGATCAACGTTATGATGCTGCAGCAGCTGTTTATATCAGCTGATTATTTTACCTGTGTGTGTTTGCTGCAAGTGTCAGGTGGAAAAAAACATAAGCGAGAAACTCTGAATACACACACACACAAACACACACACACACACATACATACACACACACACACATACATACACACACACACACACACACACATACACACACACACATACATAAACACACACACACATACATAAACACACACACACACATACACACACACACACACATACATAAACACACATACACACACACATACATAAACACACATACACACACACATACATAAACACACATACACACACACACACATACACACACACACACACACACACACATACATGCACACACACACATACATAAACACACACACATAAACACACATACACACACATACATACACACACATACACACACACACACATACACACACATACATAAACACACATACACACAGACACACACACACACACACACACATACATAAACACACATACACATACACACACACACATACACACACACACACACACACACACACACACACACATACATACACACACATACATACACACACACACACACACACACACACACACGGCTCAAGCAGGCTGTGTGTCCCAGCCGTTATTGATTATTGATTATTGATCGAACATCCCTTTATTCCAGACAGTTGCAGAGGATTGCTTTTTCTATTTTAAGTGATGACTCTCAGCTCCTCCCCTGCAGACGGAGATATTTGGTCCCTAAATGTAAAACCAAACGCTGCAGATGCAAATACGTTTATTATCCCTCCTGTTGTCCTCAGGTCAAGGAAGGAAGGAAAGGAGTAGGAAGGGAGGGAGGGAGGGAGGAAGGGAGAGAGGGAGGAAAGGAAGGGAGGAAAGGAACGGGAGGAAAAGAGGATGGAAGTACGGAGAGAAGGAAAAGAAAGAAGGGAGTAAGGAGGGAGAAAAAGAGGAAGGAAGTAAGGAGAGAAGGAGGGAAGGAAAGGAAAGGAGTAAGGAGAGAAGGAAAGAAGGAACAATCAAAAGAGAGAATAAAAGAATAAATGAACAGTTTTCTCCAGAATAAAAAAGCAGAAAATTCTTTTTTTTTTTTGAGCTGGAAATCAAATAATATTAGTCTCTAGAAACATGACAGTAAAAACAGCTCCTGACTTATCAGCTCATGCAAAATTCAGCAGCTTAGATTTTATTTTAGACACTTCTGTCTTCACACAGCTCCCTCTAGAGACACAGAAAAGATTCATAGTGATGTTTTACACATATAGAAACACACGCTGAGGTGAGCTGAGGTGAGAGTGAGCGGAGTTTCCCTTTCAAGTAGTCGACTTCACGTCTGGTCTGAAACGAGGAGATGAAGAGCGAGGAAAACAAAACTTTATTTTTTGTGGTTAAGAACTAAAGAAGAAAATAAACCACACACATCAGATTATCACTTTTCATTCTTGTATTCGTGCATCCTGCCTTTCAAGCATGTTCAACCTCTCTCTGCTTCAATCTGCACTTTTACCTTTTTTAAAAAACTTTCATATTAAAACGTTGTATCTATCTATCCATCCATCTATCTATCTATCTATCTCTATCTAAATTTCTCCAGGTGCAAAAGGCTCATTAGGTCTCTCACCCACTGAATAAAGGGTGGGAGGGGGGGGGGTGGGTCTGTTGAATCCATAGACTGTATAAAAGAAATGGACATAACATCCGTGACGTCACCCATTGGTTTGTGGACTGCTGCTCGGAAGCCAATAGTTTCGAATCTAGGCAGCGCCATCTTGAAAATTTCAGGTGCATGCTGGGAAAAATAAAAACTCAGATTCTACTTATATGGGCATGAGGCGGGGCCATGGGCGGAGCGGGGAGGCTGCTATGGTTGCGAGGGCTGGATCTGGAGGACATTGGTCAATCAACCTGTCAATCAGGACGTAGCCACGCCCCCTAATGCATACCCTGCTTTATCATCACATATAAAATCAGGGAGGCCAAAATGTCCCAAATGAACATCATACTGCATTGAAGAAGGCTTTAAACTAGCGATTGAGACCATAAACACATTTTGAAAACGTTTACTGAGGTTAGAAATCAAGTGAGAAGTTGGTGAATTCTCCATTGACTTGTATAGAGACGGTCGCCCCCTGGTGGCCTTTTGATAGAATGCAGTTCTAAGTTACTTCCTGGTTGGCCTCATTTCAGAGGACCAGAACTCCCCGCCTGGTTGATTCCAGTTGTGGAGAATCTAAATCAGAGGTGTCTGATTTTCATTCAAGGGCCACAAACAGACCAATTTGATCTCCAGTGGGCCGGACCATTAAAAGGAAGGAAGGAAGGAAGGACAGATGGAAGGAAGGAAGGACAGATGGAAGGAAGACAGGAAGAAAGGAAAAAAGGAAGGTAGGGAGGAAGAAAGGAAGGACAGACGAAGAAAGGTAGGAACAAAGAAAGGAAATAAGGAAGGAAGGAACGAAGAAAGGAAAAAAGGAAGGTAGGGAGAAAGGAAGGAAGGACAGATGGAAGGAAGACAGGAAGGAAGGAACGAAGAAAGGAAAAAAGGAAGGTAGGGAGGAAGGAAGGACAGATGGAAGGAAGGTAGGAACAAAGAAAGGAAGGGAGGGAGGAAGGACAGAAGGAAGAAAGGAAGGACAGAAGGAAGAAAGGAGGGAAGAAACGAAGAAAGGAAATATGTAAGGTAGGAACATAGAAAGGAAATAAGGAAGTTAGGGAGGAAGTACAGATGGAAGAAAAGAAGGGAGGAAGGTAAATCTTCTTTCTTTGGTCCCGACCAGATGAAGGAGTTGAGTGAGTTGAGGCAGCGGGCGTTGGCGTACCGTCGTCGGGCGTGGGGGACGAACTTCTCCAGAGACCACCTGAGCCAGCTGCTGTCTGAACACACCGCTCTGTGGGAGCCCACCGACACCACCACCGACTCCCCCACCCAGCCCCCCACCCCCAGCCTGTCCTGCAGCCGCACCTCTTCCTGTGTGGAGGCTCTGGACCTGGCCAGGTGAGCCAACATACATACAGCAGCAGCATCATCATCATCATCTTCATCATCATCATCATCTCCCCTTTCTTCCTTTCTTCTGTCCTTCCTTCCTTCTTTCCTCCCCTCCCCCTACCTTCCTCTTTCTGTCCTCCACCCTTCCTTCTTTCCTGTCCTTCTTTCCTTCCTTCCTCTTTTCCTTCCTCCCTTCCTTCCACTTTCTTTCCTTCCTTCTTTCTCCCTTCCTTCCTTTCTCCCTCACTCCTTTCCTTCCTTCTTCCTTCCTCCCTCCCTCCTTCCTTCCTTCTTTCCTTCCTCCTACCTTCCTTCTTTCTCCCTCCCTCCCTCCTTCCTTCCTTCTTTCTCCCTCCTACCTTCCTTCTTTCTCCCTCCCTCCCTCCTTCCTTCTTTCTCCCTCCCTCCCTCCTTCCTTCTTTCCTCCCTCCTTTCCTTCCTTTCCTCCCTTCTTTCCTTCCTTCCTCCCTTCCTTCCTTCCTTCCTTCCTTCCTTCCTTCCTTCCTCCCTCCTTCTCTCTTTATTTCCTTCCTCTCTCTTTCCTTCCTTCCTTCTTTTCGTCCTCCATCCCCCTTTCTTCTTTCCTTCTGTCCTTCCTTCCTCCCTCCCTCCTTGTTTCCTTCCCTCCTTCAACTCTCTCTCTCTCTCTCTGTCTCTGTCTCTCTCTCCCTCTGTCTCTCTCTCTGTCTCTCTGTCTCTCTCTCTCTCTCTCTCTCTCTCTCTCTCTCTCTCTCTCTATCTCTCTCAGCCGCTCCAGTAGCTGCAGTCAGAGATCGTCTGCTGTGGCATCAGGTGACGTACGGCGAACAAACAAAAAGAAAAACCAAAAGAAAACCAGAAACACACTCGCTCCTCCAGGTGCTGCTGCTGACAGGAGTTTATCTGGCGGAGAAGAAGAAGAAGAAGAAGAAGAAGAGGAAGTGGAAGAGCAAGAGGAAGAGGAGGAGGAAGAAGAAGAAAGCACACAGGAGTAAGTTTCTCTATAAAGATGTGAATAACTCCTTTTTATTTTATTTTGACAGTCTCACCATCGATCCATTAATCGGCTCAGTTTATAAAATGTCAGATAGTTTTGTTCCCTGAAAGAAAAAGTGACGACCTCATGTTTTATTTTAACATTCAACCACTCAAAGATACTCAGGTTACTGTCAGAGGACGAAACAAACCAGGAAATATTCACATTTAAGAAGCTGGAATCAGAACATTTAGATTTATATAAGTTATATAAAGTTGACAACTAATCGATTAATTGACTGAACGTTGCAGCAAACATCAACAGAGGACGACATACAGCACGTTAACTTCACTACTTCCTGTTTTTTTACTATCAAAATAAAAGCATTTTTTAGTTCAACTCAAAACTTTCAAAGGAAATTAAATCTCTGGTTAACTGACCATGAATCAACTTATTTATTAACCCTCCTGTTGTCCTCGAGTCAAGGAAGGAAGGGAAGGAGGAAGGAGGGAGGGAGGAAAGAAGGAAGGAGGGAGGGAAGGAAGGGAGGAAGGAAGGAAGGGAGGGAGGAAGAAGGAAGGAAAGGAGGGAGGGAGGAAAGAGAGAGGGAGGAGGGAGGGAGGAAAGGAGTAAGGAAGGGAGAAAGGAAGGAAGGGAGGAAGAAGAAAGGAGGGAGGGAGAAAGGAAGGAAGGGAGGAAGAAGGAAGGAAAGAAGGGAGGAAGAAGGAAGGAAAGGAGGGAGGGAGGAAAGAAGGAAGAAGGGAGGGAGGAAAGGAGGGAGGAAGGAGGGAGGGAGGAAAGAAGAAAGGAAGGAAAGGAGGGAGGAAGGAAAGAAGGAAGGAAAGGAGGGAGGAAAGAAGGAAGGAAGGAGGGAGGGAGACTAACGGGTTGAACGTCAGCCTCTGCTTTGTGTTGTTGTGTTTGTGTTATTAGCATTTAGCACCAAGCAGCAGTGTGTTAAAGTGCAGCTGCTGTTAGTCTAGTTTCTACTCTGAACTCTCAGGAAATCTGTGTGTGTGTGTGTGTGTGTGTGTGTGTGTGTGTGTGTGTGTGTGTGTGTGTGTATGTGTGTGTGTGTGTGTGTGGTGATACTTGTACACACTGT